>NW_022900914.1:35298992-35346635 GCF_012274545.1 Fukomys damarensis | reverse complement strand
ATAATTTTTTTCTTTAAAAAATTGATAGCTCCTGGACAGAGCACCTGCAACCTCAGTCCTGGGGCAAATCTGGATAACCTTTAAATGGAACATGGTTAAAATCTTAATCAGTGAAGAGTAATTCCAATCAACAAAGTCTATATTAAACTGGAAGAGAATTAGGTTATCCTTGAACAACCTTCAAAGTGTCATCCATAACCCTACAATCCCGTATGTTGGCACTATTTCTGAGCAGTCAGAGCCTGGATCCTTGACTGTCATCCATGGCCATGTTCCTAGTCATGCTGAGCGATTCCAGGTGGACCTACAGTGTGGCGGCAGCCTGAAGCCCCTGGCTGATGTGGCCTTTAACTTCAACCCCTACTTCAAGAGGGCCAACTACATTGTCTGCAACACTCTGACAAACGAAAGGTGGGGATGGGACGAGGTCACCTATGACATGCCCCTTCCAAAAAGAAAAATCTTTTGAAATCGTGATCATGGTGCTGAAGGACAAATTCCAGGTGGCTGTGAATGGAAAACACACTTCTGCTCTATGCCCACAGGATTAAGCTAGAGAAAATAGACACACTGGGCATTTATGACCATGCGAATGTTCACTCAGTTGGCTTTAGATTCAGGTCGGATTTACAAAGTACCCAAGCATCTACCCTAGGACTGACAAACACAGAGAAAATGTTCAATAGTCTGGCATTTCACAGTTTACCCTGCCCTTCTGAGCAAGGTTGAATTCCCCAGTGAGTCCTGGACAAATTGTTGTCATTAAAGGAGAAGTAAATACAAAGGCCAAAAGCTTTAATGTTTATCTAGTATCAGGAAAATCAAAGGATACTGCTCTACTTTGGGCCCATGCCTGATTAAAGATTAATATTCTGTTAAATTATTTTGTAAATGATGCCTGGGAAGAAGAAGAGAGAAATATTACCTTCTTTCCATCCAGTCCTGGAATGTACTTTAAGAGTATACTTGATTGTGATGATAGAGATTTCAAGATTCAAGCAATGGAGCACAGAGCCTGGAGTACAAGCACAGATTTCTGCAGCTGGGCAGCATTGACATGGTGGCCTTCAGTGGTGATATGCGCTTACTGAAAGTAAGGAGCCAGTAACCACCAGGAGTGCCACAAACCCTAAATACAGAATGGTTGTGTAATCTTGGCTGTGTCAAAGCACACTTCACTGTTCCCGCCTTGTTTGAACTGCACTTCTATAGCATTATTGGTCCATTGTTGTCCCACTGCCCCTAGGGGGAAAATCCAAGGCGACCCCCAGATATAGCCATTGAGGCAATGGCTTTTTCCCCACATGGCCTCTTTCAAAACCACACTCAAGAAGTATTTAATAAGTGCCTACTGTTAAATAAGCACTAACTAGCATTGAGCACATTTTCCGTCAGCACTGTGTTAAGAGCAGGTGCGCACATATGGTGGGGTGGAGCAGTGTCTCTCTTTGGGGCTTGGCTTTGGTGCTGTGCCCACGTGCACTGTCTGCCTTCTTGAGTCCATTGGGTTAAGGGTCATGCAGCTGTTCAGTCACATGAAATACTTCTTTCCAGAAGATACTGCTCCTTCCCCAGTGACTCCTTTCACAATGAGCATCTATTGGGTCCCAGTCAAGAGGACTGATGTCAACTTTGATCTGCCAGTGAATCTGTAGCACAATAAACATGTAATTCTCCTTGCTATAAACTTTACCAAATAATTACCATGAATATGACATCTGAGCTAAGCAGAAAAGTTAAGGCCAAAAGCACGCCCCCACCTGCGACCAACCAACCAACCAACAAACCCAAAGTAAACAACCCATGGTGTTGAGCTGTTGATGTTTCCACAAGCTTTGAAGTGCAGGCCTGTCTGCACATGGTAAGTTTAAGGGTAGGTAATTTCATTTGTTAAACATTTGTGGGCAATGAAATAATGTAAAAATGAAATGCAGTGTTAGGCACTATGAGAAAGCAAAATCTACTGATGTGAAACCAAAGAAAGCAGAGGCGGCATTAAAATGTTTGCCAGCAAACCAGCATTCACCTCCGCTCTTCTAAAGATTAGTCCAGCAGCAGCAGTGAGATCAAAACACTGTTCTGCTTTAAGTGATTAAAATCGAACCTGTATCAGAAAGTTAAACTGTTGCATTTCTGTAATGTTTCTATTACTTGAAGGGAGTTGGCAGAAGTTCCATGTAGAATCTTTACAGGTCAGATCTTGCTAAGAGATTTCAAAGGTTCAGCCCTGGGGAGGAAAATAAGCTAAGCCAGTCAGGTCATTTTATACCAACTACTGGGCAGAATTCTGTCACTGTTTATGAAGATTTTCATAACAGATCCGGTTAGATATTTATAAAATGTACTCAAGTGCTGAAACTGCTAGCCCTCAGTTCTTTCATGCTAATTTACTATGTCATGGTGTGTTTCTCTGTTAGGGGTGGGGGGATAGCTGTAGGAGGCAAGAAAGTTCTAGACTCCTCCAGGGTTATTTCTTCTTCATGAAGAACAGCACAATGCACAACTGAGATAGCGGAGACAAAAGGCACTTAGGAAAAAAAAAAAGCTCACTCATTTCCTGTTAAGTTTTTAAAAATTCACTTTTGTTTTACATGGAGCTATTATTACATTAGACTGATTCTTTGCTAGAAAAAAAAATGCCGATTTTCAGACTTAAAAAAATAATTAGTAATGAACTTTATCAATACACTTCTTAAGTAGAACTGTATTTCTAGCAAGCTTTATCTCAAAATTACAAGTTGGTCTTTTGCGTAGTATAATTCTGCACTAAATTTCTGTATTAAACGAGATCAGAGGTGAAAAAAATTAATATGCATCAGAGAAAGTTTTACTGATTGACTCTTAAAACAACATAGCTGATCTCCAAAATATAGTAGCTAGTTATTTGAAGTGTTAATGGCACCAAAACAGTAGTAATGATTAGAACTGACTCTGCAGAAATCAAATTAGTGAAATTAAGTACAAAAGTTCATCACAATGAAATTATGAACACCATACTTTTTTAATCAGTTAATTATATTATTTTAAAATTACAGGTAAGAAGTCAACCTTTACTAACACTTGTTAATCACACTGGTTGTTTCCCTTTGTTTATGTATCACATGATCTTGGATGACATTCAATACAAATAGTACACAGAGTAAAGAGAAGGCTTTGTGACACAGCCCGAGATTCGCAATAGTGCTCCCCGGCATTCATATGTTGATCTTTTGTCTGCATATAGCAATAAGTGTACATACTTACAAAATATACTATATGTCAGGTAAAATACATTCACAGGGTGCATTTTCCTAAGTCACGGAATTTTTTTTTCAATACATGAAAAGTGATTCTGAAAATCTTTCATACTAGTTATCTCATGACAAAATACAGCAGCACTTGGTATAGTTTTGGACTTGAATGTGGGCTACAGGCTTTTCTTTTGAAAAGAAACAAATATTCTAGGCTTCCTATAATGACATATCTGCCTTTCTTCCTGCCAGAAACACCGCCATTAATTCACCAAAATGATGAGCAAGAAAGGAGAGAAGATAGGCACCTTATATATGTTCTCTAAGTGCTTTAGAGAACATCCATTGGTTATTTGGTCACATACATGTGAACATTTACGAAAGCCATCAAGGAAATGGGTACTGTTCAAAAAAAAAAATGGTCCCAAAATGCTGCCATGGTAACACTGGAAGAATCTACGATCCTATTCAGCATGTTGTTGGCATTGTTCTTATCAAGCAAGTTAAGGGTAAGCTTTTTGTTAAAATTATTTGGTACCGGGGATCAAACTTGGGAAGTTGTGTTTTCGAGGCAGGCAGCAGACCACTGAGCCAAATCCTCGGCCTGCTTTTTGTTAAAATTAATGTGTGTATTGAGTATATTAAAGACTTTAACAGAGAAATTGCTTCTTCAGATGTATGAAGGAAAAAGAAAGGGGCGGGGGGAGAAAGAAGACAAAAAGAAAGGCACCCAGGTTCAACTGAAGTACCAGCATACTGCACCTAGACAGGCACAGTTTGTAAGAACCAATGGTAAGGAGCCTGAGCTTCTGGATCCTATTCCTTATGAGTTAATAAAATCATAGGCATGAATACATACATACATACAAACTGCTGGACTGTTAAAATAAAATGAAAAGACAAATGTCTAAATGGCTATTTGTGGATTTCAAGTTGGTATCTGTTCAAGAGAAAGAAGCATGACATAAGTACCAAATCACATAGTTTGCACACTTAAAAATTTAGAAAGAAAATATTTTAACCTGTTTAAAAATTTTCCATGGGAAGAATTTCAGTAAATTTTGAAACTACTTGATAAAACTATAAACTTATATCACATTCTGCTTACCTTACAAGAAAAACCAACTCACAAGAAAGGTAGAAATGTGCCACCTAAATTTTGACGAAGAACTGCCTAAATACTTGATGAGAGTCTGAAAGTGTATATTACAATTTACAAAACTAATTCAGCACTTCTTTCCACTTGGTCTGCATATCTTTGGGTATAATTCATTTCAGTTATATTTGCCAATACCAACAAATATCCAAAACCTAAAATCAGATCTAAAGACTTTGCACCAGGAAGTGATAAGATTTTCAAAACTAGTGAGGCATATTCAATGAAATGGCTATATTAAAATAATTTTTATTACCATTAAGTTTTATAAATATTATTTTAGAGAGGTTATAAAAGCCTTTTTTTTTTTGTGGTAACGGAAATTGAACTCAGGACCTTGCACTTGCGAGGCAGCTGGTGGCACTACTGCGCTAAATTCCCCCAGTCCAAGCCTTTTTCTTAATATATACAATAAAGAATTATTTTAAAAATATTTATTACATTATTTTCTGGTGCCTTAAAATTTTTAATTTTGCATATGTTTTATGATGTAGTACATATGTAGATTTTAATAAATAGATAAATATATAAATAGAATTTATTTTAGTGTAGAAGAAGCCAACTGTGACTTATTACTTACCTACTCAGAAAAATTGACCACCTTAACCAGGCTTCCGTATAAATCATGCTGATGATATTTATTAGGAGAAAGATACTGGAGAATGCTTATCTAAGAAATGCATTTTAGCAGGCTAGACATGGTCTGTCTGTATTGCCTCCTGTAAATCAGCCTGCAATTTTTAGATTTATGGGGCATGGCTTGCTGGAGAACAGGACATAGTAACGTGGGCATATTCTATTTGTTTCACTGAGTATGAAGCTAGGGAGCCACCAAATTGAAAAGGCTTCTTTGATAGAGAAGTTTCCATAGCCATTGTGAAGAGCTCTTTTAGTATTTCCACCCAAATTGTCCTGATGTGTAAGAAAGGCAAGGTTTTAAAAGCTGTAACTAAAGGATTTGGACTTTTTAAAAGAAAGAGTTACTACATTTGTGCTGATTTTTGCTTGTATTCATTGAATCATTAGTAAACATTTGTGTTATATCTTGATTAATATCCATGGATAGCCCAAGTCTGCTTTGATAGTTGAAACCTTGGGGTAATCTATGAATTCAACCAGTTAATGGTAATTTGTTTCCAGCTTTTGGCCATTATATATGAAGCTGCTAAAAAACACTCACCTAACAAGTTTTTGTATGGATACAGGTTTATATTTCTCTTAAGTAAACATCTAGGAACATGAATGCTGGGTTGTATGTTAAGGAATAAAGTGTAAGAGGCATATGAATCTTAAAGATTAAGGGCCTTTGCTATAATTCCATGAACTGCAGCTTAAAGAGTTGAATATTACCCAGAACTTTGAAGGCCTTTCTTCCATGATGTCCCCTGCAGTGGTTTAAATATGTCCCTTCCAAAATTCAAGTGTTGCCAATGTGATAGTATTAAGGGCGGGGACTTTAAGAGGTCCTTAGGCTATGCAGGCTCCTTCCTTGTGACTAGGATGAAATAGCTTTAAAAAGCGTTTGACAGAGATAATATGAGAACGTGTACCCTTTATCTTTCTATCTTCTGCAGTGTAAGGATATGGCATTCTTCTCTTCCAAGAGAATACAGCTTCAAAACAGAAAGCAGATTCACTAGACAACCAATCTGTCAGCATCACATTTTCGAACTCATGCCTTCAAACATGAGCGAAAATAAGTTTCTGTCCCCTATATATTATCTGTTCTCAGGTACTTTGACACAGCAGCTCTAACAGAGTGATACTCTCCTTCTTCCTATATCAGAGATTACCATTTTGCTAAATTATACGGGAATTATTTCCTCACTTTTCATTATTGTATCTGGCATTATAACTTCTGTTCATTAATTTCTGCTCTTTATTATTTCATTTGTTCTATTTTTTTTGCAGGGAGATTTAATTTCTGCTTCTTTTTCTTTACTAACTACCTGGGTTGATTGCTTAGATTATGGGTTTCCTTCCTTTTCTATTATATGCGTTTAAGTTTTATATGTTATGTTTCATCATTTGAAAATGTATTCTAATTTTTATTAAGTTAATCTTTGACCCATGTGTCAGATATTATTTAGTTCTAGGGTGATTGCTTTTTAAAAAATATCCAAAGTGAATTTTTAGTTATCTTTGGTAATTAGATTCTAGTTTCACTGTGATTGAAGAACATACTCTTGTATAGTTCCAGTTGTTTCAAATTTATTATCGTCATTTAAAAATGTTTCATGTCAATTTGAAGCTTTATTCTGTGCCTGTTAAATGTATAATACTGCATTGAAATTTTTTACTTGTGTAACAAATTGTCCACGTTTTTATTTTTTTCATCCTGTTACATCATTTAGAAAAATCATTTTCTTAAAAGTACTCACTGTGACTATGGATTTGTCTATTTAGTTTCACATTTTGAATATGTCATTTTATGTGTTAGGAAGTTATGTTATTAGACACATACAAATTTAAAAGCGTTATATTTTACTGAAACTTTTATCATCAGGGGCTGTCTCTATCTACAATGCTAAAGGGTCATTACATTTCTTGTTGCTGAAACAAAATACCCAACACCCAAAGTTAAAGGAGGAAAGGTTTATTTAGCTTACAGTTTGTAGAGGTTTCAGTCCATAATTGTCTGGCTCCAAGGCAGGGTGGCACATGGCAGAGGAACAGCAGTTCATGGTGGTGGAAAATAGCAAGAGGAAAAAGGGATCTTAACAGTGTCTTTCTGCCCATTTTATTTTATACAGACTACTGGAATTAGGGCGGTGCCAAACCAATCAGTGTACTGGTTTAGTAATCCCACACCCTTTATCCTAGTGTCACACACTCTAGATTCAGCCACCTCTGAAAAGGACATTTATGCATGAGGCTTTGAGGGAACATTTAGACCCAAACCATAACACATAGTTTCAAAATAGTTTTTGTATCTAAATTTCTATAGCCTGACCAGGCTAATCAGAGTCATAGGGAGCAGAACACTGTATTTTGGACAATCCTTAATTAATATTTGCTAGATGATAGCTATATGTGTAATACTTTCATTCACTGCATGAATGTTTTTATCTGACAGTTTATGCACTTTTTACACTTAACTTTGCCAAAAGGCCAAGAAGTGGTGGTTTATGCACTTTTTGACTTTCAAGGGGCCAACTAACTAGTCTATGGAATTAGAATAATGGCCAGTTAGTTGTTCTTTAAATTTGTGCATTTACTGAGTGCTATGAATTTGATGGGATCATATGAAACAAAGTCATAATACAGTCACCCACCAGAGTGAAAGAACTAATATGTCTCAACAGTGCCTAATCAACTTCAGAATTTTTGATATTTCGCAAGAAATAAATGTCTTTATTACATGATTGAATGAAATAACCTAGAAAATAGATTTAGGTAAACAAATTATATATCTTAAAAACATTTTAAATCTAATGTAATACATATATAGAGTTATGAAATCTATATTCTTTGCTTCAAATAGTTTTCTTTGGCAGAAGGAAATGAAAGAAAACCAACCATTACTAAGGAATATTAAAGAAATAGAATAGTTCCTTTTATGAATAAAGCATAAATCAAATGACATGTGACTCTTCAAGGATAGCATTCTTTAACTGTTTGTGAAGCTCAAGTTCAATCTTCATTTCAAATGTTCCTTTCCATTTTAGCATAGTGCCCAGATTTGTTTACTGGGCTAAAATCACTACAACTAAAGATTAGAAAACATGCAGTCAATATTATAATAAAAAGCTTTTGAGATGGGCAACTGGTGTGCATCTGTAATACCAGTACTTTGAGAAGCTGAGGCAGGAGGATCTCAAATTTTTTAGTCCAACCTGGGTGACTTAGTGATTTAGTGATTCTCTGACTCAAACAAGAAAGACAGAAAGAAAAAAAAGAAAGACAAAAAAAAGGAAGGAAGAGAGAAAGGAGAGAGAGAGAGAGAGAGAGAGACATGGATGGGCCCAGAGATTTAGCTTAGTGGTGCTGTGCTGGCCTTGCAAGTTCAAGGTCATGAGTTCGATTCTCAGTACCCCCCAAAACAAAAAAAAGAAAGGAATTCTGGGGATGTAAATCAGTCTGAAAGCCCCAATTTCCAGTACCACACACACACACACACACACACACACACACACACACCAAACCAAACCAAACCAACAATAAAAAAAAAAAAAAAAACTCTTCATGAAGGTTCCCTTATAAATGTAGAAATACATAAATTCACTTTTTCTCTTGAATCACTCAGTAATATTTTTTTCTTTGAGTTTATTGGTACATTTTAGGTATACAGTACAGCTACATTCATTATTGGGATCTTGTACCTATACATGACAGGTCTTGGTTCTCATTTTTTCCCATTGTCCCTGCCCTCCCTTCATCCCCTACTCCCTTCCCTATTTACAAATACTTTATTTCCATTTTTTCATTTTTTCATTTTCTCATTTTTTTCTTTTCCTTTATTACCTTTCCCCTACCCTTCCCACTTTCCCTACACGATTTCAACCTGCCAAATATTAAAACTAGACCCTTATGCACCATGCACTAAACTAAAATCCAAGTGGATTAAAGATCTAAATATTAAAAAAGAGACACTAAATTTGCTGGAAGATAAGTTAGGCAGAACTCTTGAAGACATTGGCATAGGAAAAGACTATGAACAAGTCCTCAGTAGCACGGGAACTAGCAGAAAGAACCAACAACTGGGATCTCATCTTATCAAAAAGCTTCTGCACTGCAAAAGAAACCATCAACAGAACTAAGAGACAATCTACAACGTGGGAAAAAAATTTTACCAGCTGCTTTTTAGACAAAGGCCTATTAACTACAATATATAAAGAACACAAAAAATCAGCTCACCCAAATTTAAAGACCAGATTCAAAAAAAGTAATATATTTTAAAACAATAATAAAAATCATAAAATCATATTACAGTTTTAGATAACGCACAATGACTTAGATCTTTTATGGCTTCAAGAACTAGTTTGGTTGAAATTGGAACAAGTTTATAGGTGTATGGATGTGTGATGAGACAGCAAATTTGTGTTGGTCTGGTGTGTAAAAGAAAGAGAAGAGAGAGATGGGATAGATGGGAAAAAAAGAGGAGAGCTTACTCAAATATAGGGTTCTGGGTAAGGATTAAAAGCTATTAATCTTTGATAAGGTAAGTAGGGAATGCCTTTCCTCATGTGTGCAAGATGGCAGTCTGGAATTAAGAATGCTATTGAGCTGGGAATGTAGCTCAGTGGCACAGTGCCTGCCTGGCAAACGCAAGGCCCTGAGTTTGATCCCCCCTCCCAAAGAATGCTATGTATCTGCTCTAACTAGAATAAAGATAAGTCGCACTAAGAATTTAATTTACAAGAAGGTTTTAGTAAAAATATCTAACCAGTTAGGATAAACACCTTATGTAACAAAATTTTGGGCAGTAAAACTTGCCTGAATTAGAATCACAGCTGAAATCATAGGCCACAGACGCCATGGATTTTGATGAATAGAAAAGAAAGTTACTGAAACAATTGACTTTGACAATGTGCTGCACCAATTTAGACTGGAATTGTGAGGAAAAATACAGCACATCTGGTTAGATTTGAATTTCAGATTAAAAATAGTTCTCTGGTATAAATAATTCCTGTTATTGATTGAGACATACTAATACTTAAAATTTAGATTTCCTTTCTAAAATGTTTCAGGGAAGCAGCAACAATGATTTCATTCTGAAGTTTTATGTTGCATTTGGATGACTGAAGCTGCATGAATCTGAACAAAAGTATAATAGTTGGAAATTTTTTCTTTTATTATATGCAGTGACATTTGGTAATAGCCATAAGGAGTTCAAATAAACAAACATAATTTAATATTAGAGGAGTGATTAGATATACTTTGAAACCTGATTCCTCCCCTATGGATTAAGGCACAAATGCACAAAGAAAAAATATGAAATGTATGAAAAAGTAATTTAGTTTATCTTGTGATTTTAAAAATTATCGGATTTATTTTTATTCAGTATACTTTAAGATTTCATTTTATCTCTTCAGGAAGAAATGCTTTATTATTTTGGAAATTATTCCACTCTCTAAAATGAAACATTGTGTAGGGAGAATACTTTCATAAACAGAAGAACAGAGAATTCAGTATTTGACAACTTTGATTATCTGCTGTGCATATTTATCTTATTCTAACCTAGATAATTTTGGAAGTCTTTTCCTGTGCAGAGTCATCATAGAAGCAAATATAAGTCCAGCTTCTGAATATCTATTTGTATTATTACTATCTAATGAATTCTGCTCTACAGCAGGTGTCAAATCATATCTGTTGTTTTGCAATTGAGTATGAATACAAGATGTATTGCTCTTGCAAATGAGTCTAATATGAAACTAACGAGCAACTGTTTTGTCATTATTGAGGCAACCACTGAGATGCTAATAAACTCTCATTTTTGCTCTTTAGAAAAAGCAGTGACCAGGATTTATAACATGGTCTTAATGTCCCCAAAGCCTGAGGCAAAAATAAATAAATAAATAAATAAAGCATAAACTGAGAATAATTTAGTCATTTTCTATGTGATAGCCCTTTCACTTATTGAAATGATCTTGCTATAATACCTTTTAAGAATTCCAATAACTGAAGGAAAGATGAAGCATATATGTCCATTAAATGAATATAAAGTTAAGAAGATGGGCATTTCCCCTAATTTTCCTTAATGTAAATATAATTCCAGAGTTTCCATTTATAATTCCTTTTATAGTCTAAAGAAACCCCTTTTTTCTAATGTAATGAAAACTTTTAAAAATTCAGTTACATTAGAAATAACTTTGAGAGACCTTTTGAAATTAACTTTATTTGTTCTTATGATTGACCAAAATTGGTGAATGACCAAGAATGCTAATACACTGTATTATGGCCATATTTTGTGTCTCTGCCTTTTCTATAGCAGTATAAGAGCAGGACCCTAATGAGATAATTAACAATGTGAAATAGGAAGAAAAGGGCTAAAGGTGTAGGGACAGTGGGATGGGTAGGGGAAGGGGAATAAGGGAAAGGGAAAAAAAATGTGAGAAAATGTAAAAATGGAATTAAAGTGTTTGTAGGTGGGGAGGGGAAGAGGGAGTGAAGGGAGGGTGGGGACAAGGGGACAGGACAAGACCTGTCATGTAAAGGTACAAGATCCTAATAATGAATGTAACTGTACTGTATACCAATAAACTCAGTTAAAACTAAAAAAAAAAAAAAGAGCAGGAAGCTAAATGATGAATAAATAATTGAATGTAAAAAAAGATAAAGCATTAAATTTGTTTTTGTAAGTAGAAATAATGTAGCTTAAAATGTTTGTTCATACACATCCATTTAAAAGTCATTAGATGCTTTAAGAACTTTGATTTGAGTATTTTATATTTGTAGGTGAAATGACAGAATATATGACTTATGTGACCTTTGAATAATAAACTTTTAGTGGCTTTAAATAATAAACTTATAGTAACTTTGAATAATAAGTTTAGAGTAACTCTGAAAACTAATTTTGGTAGTCTTACAGGTATTTCAAATTTACAGTTTTTACATGCAACACAAAACTTAATCAGTACTTTAAAAAAATGTACAAGAGGCAGGGAGCGTTGTTCAGTAGAAGAGTACTTACCTAGCAAGTCTGATACACTGGATTCCACCATCCCAACACTGCAGAGAAGAACTTTTATATATTTATTTTAATTTTATAGCCTCAGAAATCTACCTATTTGATTAAAGATGATCAGATCTTTGAATTACTAATTTTCTTTGCTGTTGATTAGGCTGTTGTAGATATATATTTACCAACACATACCTATTAAATTTGAATAATTCAATATTGCTTTGTTAGTAAGATTTCTTCCTCATTTTAAATGGAATCACAGTATTGGCACATATGTAGAAATTTTATTTTTATAATATATATGATCAAACTATGTACAATCATTATAGTATATTTTATAGGATCTACATTATGCAGAGATAGAAAGTTGATTTAAGCTGGAGATGGTTGGCTGAATGGGCTATAACTTCAAAATTGCTGTGTCAGGTATTCTTCCAAAATATCCCAAACATTCTAGGACCCCAACTTTTCTACCTCCCACACCTTTATACCTTGATATATAATGACACGGACATGATCTGTCCAATGGATATAAAAATTGTTATGCTTATAAATTTATACACTATTCAGCAAAATTATAGAATTTGAAACATGAAAATTGCAAGTAAATTCTACAACTTGATACGTTTTTCTATAATGATCTGTGCTGACTTCAGATATGCTCAGAATGATTAGTCCACATTTGAATAATTTTTAGCATAACTGTCTATGTTATTTGGGAGACTATGTTTCACAGACTTATTTCTTACAGCCAACAATATCTATGACTAATTGTACTACTCATAAATTCAAGTGAAGTGATGTCCTCGAAATACATCTAGTAATTATTGTAGGCCTTCTGTTCTCTGTGGTAATCTGAAGAACAGAAAGGATAGTTAATTGTGCCATATAAATATAAGTTATGGTTCACTAGGGCCTATTCATTAAAGTAAAATAAAATTCCCAATATTACATTTAATTTTTATAGGCAAATCTCTTACCATTCAAAAGCATTGATAACTGTTAAAGAAATGTGCCCTACAGATAAAAGAGATTTCAGGCTATTTTCTGTTACTTTCCTGTCACCATGGTAAAGAAATTAAAATTATGGATTATCTCCTAAAGTCAAACTTAAAGTAATACCTTTATATATCCTTGAGAATATACAGTATAAAGATATACTGGACATTTAAAAAAACACGTTTTTCAGGTTTTAATAACATTGTGTATTTAGCAATCTATGCATATAGCAAAAATTAAAATAGCACAGAGAGGCTTTCAATAAAAAAGCAACAGTTCTTTACCTTAACTCTATCCAACTCTTGGCCTTTTTGTTTATTTTTTATAATTGTTACTCCTCTTCTTTTTTTACATAGAATTGACATGGCACTGGTGAGGCTCAGTCAATACACATTCTGAATACATGGGCTTCTTTTCTGATCATTGTATGCCTGTGCCATACAGTTATCAACTAATTTATTAGAGCTGTCTATGTAATTATTATAGTAATTTATATCCTAGTTTCTTGATTTCTCACATCTAAACCTTATCTATTAATCTCATTTGTATCAGAAAAATATAGTTCATTTATACATCTATCTCTCCTCCCTTTCTCAAACTGTGATGGTTTTTAAATTTTTAAAAAATATTCTAATAACTTCAAATACTACTTTACTTAAATATTTAAGTGTTCCTGTGTTTCTTATTCATTAATATTCAATGGAGTCTCTAAACTCTTCATTACTGATGATGTGCTATGAATTCCATCATTCCCTCCAAATTACTTCTGTCCTCCAGATGCAGTATTGATAATATTTACATGTTCTGCAACCATATCAAAACCTATGCTTTATCTCTCAGTTAACTTTACACACACATTAGAAAAGATAAATTGTTTCTGTCGTATGACTATGCCAACATTTCCTTCTCTTCAAAACAGTGCTGAAATCCTTGAACAACTCAAAGAAGTTTCTTGGTATCAAACCAAATGGGTTGTCTTCTCTTTCTCTGTTGATGGTTCAAAAATAAATTAGTATTGTTAATTTTTTTAATTGAGTTTATTGGTACATTTTAGGTATACAGTACAGTTACATTCATTACTGGGATCTTGTACCTTTACATGACAGGTCTTGGTTCTCATTTCTTCCCCTTGTCCCTGCCCTCCCTTCACCCACTCCTCCCCTCCCCATTTACATATTTTTTTCTTTTCCCTTATTACCTTTCCTCTAACCTTCCCATTTTCCCTACACCTTTAGCCCTTTTCTTCCTATTTCACATGGTCAATTATATCATTAGGATCTTATGTACTATTATAGATTTTCACACAAGAGAAACTATTCGGTATTTACAAATGTGTGACTTACTACTCAGCCATAAAGAATGAGAAATTAGATTCATTCATAGGAAAATGGATACATATTGAGGATATACACCTAAGTGAAATAAATAAGTTACCCATGTGTAAATAACTCCTTACTTTTTCTATTGCACTTCTGTGTAAGATCAGATTTTCTTGATACTTTAAAATCAGATTAACATATCAAAACAGATAACATGCAGAAGCAGATAGAATTCAGTTGTCTTTAGTAAGCCAGATATTAAGAAATTTGCAAAATGTAAAATGTCACTTTTCTTTTCTTTCTTTCTTTTTTTTTTGGTTTAAGAAAATACAAGTATTTTTAGAAAAATATGTTGTATGTTAGAATACAATGATTATTTTGCTATTATTTTAAAATAAATTAATAAAACATTTTTCAGTTTAAATTTTTAATATAGCAAATAATGAAAGATACAATTCTGGTAAACAAATAGTCTTTGGGGCTTTTAACAATTTTTGAGTGGAAGGGGCCCTGGGACTTTACTTGAGAACCACTGTTATTAACTTCTTGCCTACAAAGATCTGAAGTACTTGCTGTATTTTTTCTTCTTAGCTGAGTTTTTGTTTCTGAATTTTTTGAGTTTTTTTTTGTCTTTTTTTCATTCATCCCAGGGCACCAGTAGTGACAAATGGAGGGTGGCCGGTTATTGTGTCCTTCTGAGCTATGTAGGCAGCAGATGTTTCAGCCTCTTTTTCCACCCTCCTCCAAACATCTTCACTTTGGGAAAATAATTAGTAGTTTACTTGTGGATTATTACATGTACCAGATTATTGACAGTGAGTGACACCATTATCTCTTTTAACCAATGTAGTTTATGTTATAATGTTATGTCAATGTAACCAATTTCTCCTCAATTAGTAAAAGCAGTTCTCCCGAAAAAGTTACAGATTTTATTTTTTTTCCCAGAAAGCTAACTATGTCCTTTTACCTTACTGATTTAAAGAGGAGGCATCTTTTAAAATTTCAGTGGCCACAAAGTTTTCTTTAAGAAAGTGAAATAGAATCATCTATGGACCCTTCTGATAATTTTCTGAAGTAAGAAGAAGACAAAGGTGGGCACATCCTTTAACAGGGGACCCTTGATCATGGTAGCATTGCTTCATCTCTTTCTATAGGACTTGAAAGGCTGTTTTCAGTAATTTATGTTAATGCTTTATTTTCGAAGTTTTCTTTCTTCCATAAGCTCTTCGTACTTTGACCAAGAACTGACCTTTCCCCCTCTTTGAAATTTACCCTCTAACCTACCCCAGTCTCGGGGTTAGCTTTTCATTAGGGAACATGGGAGACATACCCTCACTTGCTATGCATTGCGCTCTGGTGGCAAGCCTCCCTGACAAAAATCAAAGAGCTGCTGGTGACAGAAGGATGAACTCTATGATCTCAGCCCCCTAAAGAGAAGCATCCCCAGAGAGAGGTTCAATTCATGTCAGAGGTAAATCTTAATTCATCTGAGAGCTGAGAAGCAGTCTGCCTTTTGAATATTTTTATTGAGAAACATTTTCCAAATCACAGATCAGATTAACATTTCAGTTACCTCTTTGAATGAATTTAGTTCAAGGCAACAAACAAAGCCAGTAGCTCATGTGCAGTGTGATTTAGAAAAAAGTTTTTAGAATTTTTAAACATTCTCTGCTACATTGTTTTTTCAAGTTGAATGGGGACAAGCCACTTTTTCTAGAGATACAGTGCTTTCAGGAGCTACCACTGCCTAACACAATCCAATTCTATTTTTTTGGATTTGTTTTGTTTTTGCTTTTGTGTTTTGAGACAGGTCTCACTCTGTAGTCCATGCTGGCCTGGAACTAGATATGTAGCCAGCCTTGACTTGTGATTCTTCTGCCTTAGCTTCCTAAGTAAGTACTGAGATAGCACAATCTAATTTTAATGTAGCTATACTTGGGGGAATTTTAGATGCCATTACTGATATGAATGGAGTGTACTAGGGGAGTTAGAGACTTTCTTTGACTTTTAGGATGCTTAGTACCCTGTTATCCCAGATAAGATTGTGTTGCAGTGCTAGTAGCTATCTTAAGTGGCAGTGAATCGCTGTAATTCTGGCTTAGAAAAAGTCAAAATCAATCTTGCTAAAAGTTGAAAGCTATATGTCTAACATCCATTGAAAATGTTTTGTGGTCCTGAAGTGAAATAATATTTATGAAATACTAAAATATACCAGTCACTTTTCTGGTTCGCATATATTAATTTATTTAATCATAGACCCACTTCCTAGGCTTAGTACTTTGATTGTTCTAATTTCGTCAACAAAGAAACTGAGGCACTTAGGGTTGAAAAACTTTGGCCAAGAGTGTTAGTGTCAGAAAAAAAGTAAAAATTCAGGCAGTCTGGTGGCAGAGAATATGAATTTAATTAGCACACGATTATTTCTCTCTAGGTACTCAATGTGTAGTGTGATTATAAAGAACACTGAATTTCTGTTAGCAGCTTGTGGGATTTTAATTACTTCTTGTATTTAACTTTATGAACTTACTACCCTTTCATTCTAATACAACAGAAATATCTACGCCTTGGTATATGTTGTGGCCTAATCTGGAACACCCTTCTTTTTCTTATTTAAATCAACTCACTCTTTAATCATCATTTTGAAATTCATTAGCTACCATTTTCTACATAAAACTTGGTGTCAAAAATCTAAAGCTTCCCAAATTTGAGAGATGGAATGTAGATAATGGCTTTCTAATACAATTTCCAAACCAAGTAATTGCTGAGACAACAAACAATGCTGAGACCATTAGCTTCTGGCTGAAAATACACAGTCACAATGCACTCATCTCTTTTCTTCACAAACTTGCAGTTAACCAGTAATTATTCCTATCATCAACCAGACGAATACTATTGCTTTTTCATTGAAATTTAGGACAACATAGGTATTTATTAGCATTTTCCTTGTTAATTCATATGTTTGCACTTCAATAGATATTTTTTGTAATTTTAAAAATACATCACTCTTTAAGATGCTAGAGAATAAAATAATAAAGACATAGACTGCCTCTTAAAAAATTAGATAGCTTCAAAGACGTGTGGCCTAGACTGGGAGGCTAGAGAACGGCTCACCATCAGTGAATCTTGATTTGATATTTCAATAGGGAATTGTGTGTAGCTATTTAGAAAAGAGACAAACATGAAAAGCAAAGGGGAAATGCCTATAGATTGATTCCTATTTAAAAAATGAAGTACCTCAGGCATTAAAAGGTTATGTATTTTATCGGAGATCTGATCGAAATTGGAAGAATGAAAATTTGGGCATTTTCATTCCATAACTGATGCTGTTAAATTGGGGTTAGAAAGAGTAGCATCATGGGGGGAATTGCAAGTAATTATTTAAGGTTAAAGTGTCTGTTGGAGTCCGCTAAGGGGTTGAGATGATGGTAAAATGAGGTGGAATAGATAGGCAGGGGCTGGATTTGATTCATTTTGGAACTTATGATTTTATTCTCCTCCTTTGTTTCCTCTAACTCCAAGAAAGCTGTTGGACTTTTCCCCCTTATAATTGCTGAAGTAACAAATACTACTGTGGCTGTTTTTCCTAATGTTAATTTTTATTTTTCTGCTATAATTACTAATTTTTATTCAGCCACTTTTTCAATTTGTTTATTGCTTATTTTAAAGCTTGCTTCATTTTCTTATTGAATTTCATCATAAAATGTTGGACTCATTTGACTCCATGATTCTGCTTTAGAGAACTCATCTCTTGAAGTCTTTTTGGTACACCAAATAAAGGCTTTACATAATATGTTTTGTGTAGGAGGCAATTTTCAGTGATATGCTTTTATTCTAAGTTTTCAAGGAATTGTGCTTTTTCCTTATGTTCCAGGATTTTAAAATACATTTATATAACATATGAAAAGATATTTTTTATGTAACACACACATACATATTTGTTTATCTATCCTTGAATTCAAACTTCTAGACAGGTATGTCCTGTATCTTTATCATCTTCTTAACTATATATTCTTGCCTTTCGAAAATTTGCACATGGATCTTGTCCATGCTTTGAAAAATCAATACTTATGGTCTGTAGAACAGTCTATATTAACCAGTACATAATCATTTAGGGTGGGATTTTATCCTAATTTTAATTGCAGATTTGCTCTTCTGGAGGTTCAGATTAAGTCTCTGATTGCTAGAGAATTTCATAAGTGTTAGGAGATAAGTGTTCAATGGTCAAATAATTTTGGAACATACAACATGCTCATGTCCCTTCCCCAAAATATAAATGCTGAAAGAATTTCTTTAGAAAAAAAAAAGCTTGTTAATAATTTTTTAAATCAATATCTGTTGTACTTACTTTGCAAAAGCAAGCAATTTTATGTTTATGAACATTTTCTGGACTGTAATTTTGTAAATGCTGTGGGGTGAATAAAGTCTCTTTTCCATAGAAACAAATCATATAGAATGCTAAAAATGTTAGTACTTAAATGGATGTGTAAGCAGAGGTAAGTAGGTTACTAGTATGTTACTGGTGAAATTTGGGCAACTCAGGTGTGCCTCAAAAGTATATTTGGATTACTGGAAAATTAGATTCTATGTTCATGTTAGAGGCAGAGAATAGGAAGTAGATAAAAAAATCTTTTTTGAGGCTATTTTTGCCATCTTATTTAAGGGAGTGGATTTTGGGATTTTCAAGGATGCACAGTTTTTCCACTATCCATAGAAAATAATAAAATAAATCCCCCCTCTTCTGTGAATGTGCGTGTGTGTCTATTCCAGTGGGAAAGTGAGAGGAGAGGAATATAGTATATTACATACTGTGAGCCTTCCTGTGTTAACAGTGCTCAAAGTATTTTGTAAATAACAAAATATTATCAAAATGTAAGTCATATACTTTCCTCATCTTTATAATATGCCCTGCACAAAATGGACAAAGGTTTGTATTTAATGAGCACTTTTTCTTTGATTGATTGAGTGGTTGCATCATGTGTGAGCTCTTCTATAACAGTGGACAGTGAAACTGGAGGGAGATTTATTTTAATATTATACGCAAAGCTGTTTTCTGACAATGTTTTTTGATGATAAGTATAAAAAGTTGCTGTGCCATTTTGAAAGACAAAGCTTAATGCATTTCTGTCTGTGATCTGGTCCTATCATCTGGACCATATTTATCCTGTATAATTCTTTTCTTTCAGCTTAGTATGACATACTCATTTTTAGTACAAGATAGGTCATGTTTATCTTTGCCCTATCTATGGCCCAGTAATCTCTTTTGTAGTCTAAGGGGAACTACATGAAATCTGAACTGTATCAAGGAGACTAAGAATGTTAAAGTTCACCAAGAAATCAAGATGAGACTTTGCAGAAACAAGAGGGAGTTAAAATTAGTATGAATTGATTTCCTACCCCCATTTCAGAAATTGTTCTCACATATTGAGAGCCTTTGGACATTTATGTTATGTTCTGTATTAAGACTGTGACATGACTATGCCAGAGGATGGCCAAGGTCAATACCATGACCTATTTTTATTTTTTCTTAATAGGAAAAAGTTGCCATTCTTTTCCAACACTAGCAGAGTCTTTCTGTGTGTGTGGCTTTGCAGCCTCCTTTTTGTGAACATTTCACATCTTTTCCTTTGATTAAGCTTGTTAGATTTCAGACCTCCTTGAACTTTAAACTTCTCATTTCCAGCTTTTCCAGTTAGATGTTCTAAAATCTACTGATCTATTATACAATATTATTAACTTATCTGCCCTTTAGCAGTTTCCTTACTCATTTCATATATATTTCTTTAAATAGTAAGACAAACAGAGATAAATAGCTTTAAAATATTTCTATTATTGAGTTTATTTACAAAATTGAATTATCTGCATTAAATAAGAATATATTTGTTATATGAATAGTTTATGTATCTCAACTTATCTTTTAGGTTTTCTTGAACTCTGAACTGGGATCACAACAAAGAATTGGGTTACCTATTGATTAAGTCTGCAGCACTTTATATGTTAGTTTATGAATCTACTTGAGTTAATTAAATTAAATAATATAAGAATCACTATGAAAATAAAATTTTACTAAATTATTTAGTAGAAAATTGAAGTCAATCAGCAGGTAATTAAAACATAAAATATCTAAAATCAAGGTAAACATTTCTATTTTAAAAAATCAATGGAATAACTCACTTTTGGGTGTAAAATAAACCAAGTGATGTTAAAATTGTATATTATGAAATATTATTATGAAACTTTCACTTCAAGATGGCAGCTTTAACTGATATGAAATATCATCCATTCATTTTCTGGACAGAAGCACAGAGAAATAGAAAAAATAAAAATAATTTGAATGCAGTCAAATTCAAATTCAAGAAAAGAAAAATTTGGTGCTTGAAATAAAGACTGATGAGGTGGAATGATGAGCTGTTACTGAAGCTTAATGTCTCAGAGCCTTATTGCCTGGGGTTAAGTGCTGAAGTGGATAGGTGATGGGGAATTGGATCCATAAGACCCTGAAACTGAGCTAGAAAGGATTGCTGTGTTCAGGAAAGTAGGAATAGGGAAAAACTCTATTTGTTAGATTAAGGATAATAAGAAATTGGATGTCACTAGTGCCTCAAATAGGAAAAGTAAAGAGCTAGAATATATTCTATAATCTGTGCTTTCATTCTTTTTTTTTTTTTTTTTTTTTTTTTTTTTTTTTTTTTTTTTGGTACTGGGGATCAAACTCACTCAGGTCCTTGTGCTTACAAGGTAGGCAATGGAACCACTGATCCAATCTCTAGCTCTAATCTGTGTTCTCAAGAAGTCTGTTAGTTAAGATTATCCTGAGATGTAGAATCAATAATATATATATGGAAGTGAGGAGGTTTATTATGGGAATTGGCTAAAACAAATTATAATTTAGATCTAGAACACTCTCCAGAATTCTCATGTACACAGAGATGGGGCTTTTGGAAGGTGGTTGGTTCATGTGGTACTATACACATAGCTAGACTCATTCACTGGTAAATTCAGCAGCTAAATGTGTTGTTGAGAGTTGGGGCCTGGCTGGAAGAGGCAAGCCATTTGATCATGAGCTGAAAGAATATATGTTCTTCCCTCACTTCTCCCTTTTCTTTCTGCTTCTTGGTTACAATGGCACGAGCAGCTTTTCTTCTGCTATTCCCCTCTGCCAAGCCATTTCTTCCTTGGAGCCATCTGACAATGAGGCCAAATAAACCTTTCCTCCTTTAAATTGTGGGTGTTATGCATTGTGTCCCAATGATGAAAAAGTGATTAAGACAGACTTTTTCCTGCCCTAACTCAGATTTCTTCTTTCTTTTTCTTTTCTTCTGTCTTTTTTCATCATTCAAGTGTCATTAGTTTCAAAGGAAAATAAGCACAATTTATAGGTTCCCTATTACTGTTAAGTTGTTTTATTTTTTGCCTTTTTTCTTGTTCTCTGTCTTTCCCTCTGTCTTCAACAGTTTCCTGGAGTTTGCATGATCATCCTGTGTCTTCTGGTTTCACTTGAAACCTTCTCCTATTCTTCAAACTATCTATTCCTGTCCTCCTACCTCCTTCTAAGTCCCCATCCTGAAGGGTAAAGTTGCTATATTGAAGAGTTTATTAACCATAAACGTATTTTGGGCTGGTCATTGATTTTGATTGAATTCACATGGTTAAAGGTGATAGATTAATAACTACCACAAATGGTGAATTTCTAAGCTGTTCTTGATGCTATTGTGTTGCTGATTGTATCAATTGGATTAAAGGGTTGTGATTTATTTAATGAGTTGTCCTTTCTGATATTATGAAAATGAGAGTGTCTATGAGTCATTAGAGACACAAAACATAAAAAGCAGCTATATCAGGAAGACCAAAGTACTAACCCAGGAATTAAACCAAGGACAGCCCAACAACAAAAATAAAAATGAGAACACACTTAAGCAAAGTGCAAAGACAGGCTTCCTGTTCACCAACAGCAAATTCTAGGGTAAACAAGTTGGAAAAGTCTGGCAATCAACCATCAGGACCCCCTGAACTCATAGCACAGGAAGTAACAAAAAAGATCAATCAGGCTCTAGAAAAATTCAAAACAGAATTAATTTCCTAGATAATTACATAGATGGTGAGCACAATGAAAGACATGATTACAGATTTTAGAACAGAAACTGACAAAATTGAGCTCAGGGCCATGATAGAAGCCATGAATGCTCAGCACAGGAAAGAAATGGAATCCATGAAACAGATTCAAACAGAGATCCATGAGATTAAAAAGTTTTATTGAAAGCATTCATAGCAGAAAAAATGAATGTGAAGATAGAATTCTAGATATAGAAGATAGGATTGCAGTCAGTGATCATGAAAAGAGAGGTCTTTTAAAAACAGTAAGGGATAATGAGAAATTGATCTAACAACTCCTAGATGAAGCAAAGAGGATTACCATAAGACTGATAGGAATCCATGAAGTAGCAGAGGGAAATACATATGACTTAAAAAAACTGTTCACAGAATTAATGACAGAAAACTTCCCAAACAGAGGCAAAGAATTTGACATACAGATAAGTGAGGCATAAAGGGCTGAAAGTAGCCATGTTAAAAAAAAAAAACAAAAAAACCTACACCTAGATATATAATAGTCAAGATCCAAAAAACCCACAGGAAGAACAAAATACTACAAGCAGTTAGAGAAAAGAAACAAATCACATGCAAAGGAAAGCCCATCAAAATCACAGCACAAACCCTCAAGTTAAGGAGAGCCTTGAGTGAGGTATTTCAAGTTCAAAGAGAAAACAACCTCCAAACTAGACTGATGTATCCTGAAAAACTCTTTTATAATGGATGGAGAAGTAAGATATTGCCATGACAAAGAACACCTGAGAAACTTCATGAATACCAAACAAGCGCTACAAAAAATTCTAAACAATATCCTAGAAAAAGACAATGAAGGTCACAACACCATGAGGCCCAACAGAGCAAATCAATTAGGCAAGGCAAGAAACTAAAGGGAGAGGGAGAAAAATCAAACAGGGCCAACAATAGGACAATAACATGACAATAAGAAGTCAATATGTATCAGTTATAAACATCAATGTCAATGGCTTCAATTCACCATGCAAAAGAAATAGACAGGCAGAATGGAATAAGAAGCAAAATCCAACAATATATTGTATACAAGAAACATACCTAGTAGAAAAGAAAATCATAGATTGAAAGTGAAAGGATGGAAAACAGTTCTCATGGGACAGGAGCTCAGAAAAAAGCAGGGGTAATTATCTTATTCACAGACAAAGTAAATTTCAAATCAAAACTAATTAAGAGGAACAAAGAAGGTCATTACATTCTTATAAAGGGAACAATCCAAGAGGAAGAGATGACAATAATAAATATATATACACCAACTATTAATGCCCCCAACTATGTAAAACAAATATTAAGGGACATTAAAAAAACAAATAAGCACTAATACAATTGTAGCGGGGGACCTAAATACTCCACTATCACAAATACACAAATCAGCTAGGCAAAAAATCAACAACAGAGTACTAAAACTGAACCAAACTTTTGAATAAATGGACTTAATAGATGTCTACAGAGTGTTCCACCCCACAAAATTACAATATATATTCTTTTCAGCTGCACATGGGTCATTCTCCAAAATAGACCACATACTAGCTCATAGAACAGATTCAAATAAATGCAAAGGAATCAAAGTTATCCCATGTATATTATCAGACCATACTTTTATCAAGGTGGAGATCAATAGCATAAGAAACTAAGAACTACACAAACACATGGAAATTGAACAACACTCTCCTGAACAATCAATGGGTCACAGAGGAAATTTAAAAAAATTTTTTTTTAAAAAAATAAATGATAATACCAATACAACATACATGAATCTATGGGACACAATGAAAACAGCTCTACATGGGAAATTCATGTCAGTGAATGCCCACACTAGGAAAACAGAGCAAGTTCAAATAAACAACCCAATGATGAATCTTAGTCTCCTAGAAAAAAAAAGAGCAAGGACAACCCAAAGCTCATACAAGAGAGGAAATTATCAGGATTAGAGCAGAAAGCAATGCAATGGAAACTAAGAGAACCATACAAAAAAAACCAATGAATCAAAGAGTTGGTTTTTCAAAAGAATAAATAAAATCAAGAAATCCTTAGCCAACCGTGTCAAAAAAAGGAAGGAAAAGGCTCAGATCCATGCAATTAGGAATGAAAAAGGTGAGGTCACAACAGATCCAGCAGAAAACCAGGGGATCATCAATACTTACTTTGAGAACTTGTACTCTGATAAAATGGAAATTACAAAAGAAATGGACAGGGCAGGGGATTTAGCTCAGCGGTTCGGTGACCTGCCTCACAAGTGCAAGGACCTGAGTTCAATTCCCTGTACCAAAAAAAAAAAAAAAGAAATGGACAGATTTCTTGATACTTATTAATTACCAAAGTTGAAGGAAGATCAAAAAATTCTAAACATCCCAAATACAATCAGTGAAATTGAAAAAGTAATTAAAAGTTTACCAACTAAGAGAAGCCCAGGTCCTGATGGCTTCACTGCTGAATTCTACAAGACATTTAGAGAAGTACTGCCACTACTCTTTAAAATCTTCAATGAAATTAAAAGGGAAGCAGTACTTCCAAATACATTCCTGGAAGCAAGTATTGCATTGATTCCAAAAGCAGGGAAAGACCCAATCCCAAAAAGAGAACTACAGGCCAATTTCCTTAATGAACATAGATGCAAAAATCTTCAATAAGATACTGGCAAATAAAATACAGAAAGTCATCAAGAAGATTATACCCCCAAACAAGTCGGATATACTCCAAAGGTTCAAGGGTGATTCAACATACATAAATTAATGAATGTAATATACTATATTAAGAGAGTCAATGACAAAAATCATATGATCATCTCAGTAGACACAGAAAAATCATTTGACAAAATTCAACAACCATTCATGATAAAAACCCTACAGAAAATTGGAACAGATGGTCTTTATCTCAACCTGATAAAGGCTATTTATGAAAAACCAACAGCCAACATCATATTAAATGGCCCAAAACTGAAAACCTTCACATTAAAATCAGGAACAAGACAAGGATGTACACTATGACCACTCCTGTTCAATATAGTTCTGGAAACATTAGCCACAGCAATTTGACAACAGAAAGAAATAAAGCTATAAAGATAGGAAAGGAAGAAGTTAAACTGTCATTATTTGCTGACAATATGAAACTCTAAACAGAAGACCCAGAAAAGCCTGCCAAAAAAGTTCTAGACTTAATTGAAACTTTCCACAGAGTAGCTGGATACAAAACCAATAGCCTTCTTGTACACAAATAACAGATTCACTGACAGAGAAATCAGGGAATCAATTCCTTTCACAATAGCATCCGCCAAAAAATGAAAAATCTAGGAATCAGTTTAATGAAGGAAGCAAAAGACCTCTACACTGAAAACTACAACTCTACCAAAAGAGAATGAAGAGGATATAAGAATATGGAAAGATATCCCTTGCTCTGGGATAGGAAGAACAAACCGTGAATATGGCCATATTTCCAAAACTGCCACAGAGATTCAATGCAATCCCAATTGAAATTCCAACAGAATATTTCACAGAACCAGAAAAAATAATACAAAAATTAATTTGGAGCTAAAGAGACTTAGAACAGCAAAAGCCATCCTAGGCAAAAGAGACAAGGCAGCGGATATAACAATTCCCAATTTGAAACTATTCTACAAAGTACTGTGATAAAAACAGCATGGTACTGGCAGAGAAACAGACCTAAGGATCAGTGGCATAGATTGGAAAAGACAGAAAAACCTCTAGATATACTCAGCTACCTCATCTTTGACAAAGGAGCCAACCATCCTCACTGGAGGAAAGATAGCCTCTTTAGTAATGGTGTTGGAAAAACTGGATTTCAATCTGCCAAAGATTAGAACTAGATCCTTATCTTTCACCATGAAATAAACTAAAATCCAAGAGGGTTAAAGTTCTAAATATTAGAAAAGAAACACTAAGGTTACTGGAAGATAAGTTAGGCAGAACTCTTGAAGACATTGGCATAGAAAAAGACTTTATGAACAAATCCTCAGTAGCACAGGAACTAGCATAAACAATACCTGGGATCTAATCTTATTAAAATGCTTCTGCACTGCAAGAGAAACCACCAACAGAGTTAAGAGATAACCTACAGTGTGGGGAAAAATTTTTACCAGCTGCTCCTTAGACAAAGGCCTATTATCTAGAATATATAAAGAACACCAAAAAAATCAAGCCTCCTGAAATATAAATGCCCAATTCAAAAAAGGGCATCTAGGGCCAGGGATTTAGCTCAGTGATTCAGCCACCTGCCTCGCAAGCTTAAGGAACTGAGTTTGATCCCCAGTACGCCCCCCCAAAAAAGGGCATCTGAATGAACTGACATTTCTCAGACAAACAAGTAAAATCAGAAAATAAATATATGAGAAAATTTTCAACATCACTGGTCGTTTGAGAGATGCAGATGAAAACAACACTGAGCTTTCACCTCACCCCACAAACAATGGCTGCTATCAAGAAATCAAACAATAACAAACGTTGGCGGGGTTGTGGGGAGAAAGGAACTCCATTGTTGGTGGGAGTGCAGCCTGTTGTCACCTCTGTGGAAATCAATATGGAGATACCTCAAAGAGCTAGGACTAGAGGTTCCATTTGACCCAGCCATTCCTCTGCTGTGTATCTTTAAAAAAAATTAAAAGAATCATACCACAGTGATATATGCACACCCATGTTTATAACAGCACAGTTTATAATAGCTAAAACTTGGAAACAGCCCAATTGATCATCATTTGGAGACTGGATAAAGAAGACGTCATTTTTCTATAAAATGGAGTACTGCTCAGCCATAAAGAATGAGAAACTAGAGTCATTCGTTGGAAAATGGATGCATATAGAGTTGATTTTCTCAAGTGAAATAAATAAGACACACATATGTAAATACTGAATAGTTTCTCTGGTGTGAAAAACTAAATAAGATCCAAATGGTATAATTGACAGTGTGAAACAGGAAGAAAAGGGCTAAAGGTGCAGGGGAAGTGGGAATGGTATGCGAAAGGAAATAAGGGGAAAGAAAAAAGATGAGAAAAGGAAAAAATGGAAACAAAGCCTCTGTAAATAGGAGAGGGTGGAGTGGGTGAAGGGAGGGTAGGGGTATGGGGAAAAAGTGAGAACCAAGGTCTGTCGTTTAAAGGTACAAGATCCCAATAATAAATGTAACTGTACTTTATCCTTAAAAAGTACTAATTAACTCAATGAAAAAAAATTAGAACTACCACACAGAGGCAGGAGATTAGAGTATGGAAACTGGTTGGGCAAGAGGGTGTAACCTGCTGGGGATTTAGCTCAGTGGTTCTGGCCATTACTTGGAAAGCGCAAGGACCTGAGTTCAATCCCTGGTACTAAAAAAAAAAAAAAAAAAAAAAAAAAAAGAGGGTGTGACCTGTTAATCATGGAGATCCAAGGGACATATGCCCCTGCCTTGTACCTGGAACCTATCAGAAAGTGCTACCTTCAATTCTTTCAAGAACTCAACCCAGTTTTTGAAAGGATTGCCTAGACCTAATATCAGCCTGTGTAGTGATGGATACAAAAGATAGCTTCCACTGAGCTCTTGGTCACTGTATTCTTCCTTTCAGTGTGATCTGCTCTCACCCTGCAGAGTGTACTTCTTTTCTTACTTTTAATTGGCCCACAATTGATCTGCTGAGCATATTTCTTTTCCTACCTTTAATAAATGTAAAACTTTGCTACCTTTTGTGCTTGTTTTGTCTAATTTTTTGTTTAGAATGGGAGGAACCTAGAAAAAAATTCTCTGAAAGGAATCCCCCGCACTCCAGAACTTAGTGATAATATGGTCAAGCAATTCCACTCATGTATACATGTTCAAAGAAAATGAGAACAGTGTCTCGAAGAGAGATTTTCACTCTTACAATCATTGCAGTATTGTCCACCATGGCCAATTTACAGAAACAACCTAAGTGTCTGTCAATGAATACATGGATAAAATGTGCTATGCATATATGAGATGAACTATTCAAGTTTGTAAAAGAAGCAAATCCATGCAACAGCATGAATGAACCTGGAGGACATTATTCTAAGTGAAGTAAGCCAGGCACAGAAGCACAAATATTATCTGATCTCACTTCTATGTGGTATTTTAAAACTGGGAACACACAGAAATAGAAAAGATTGGTGGTTTTTAAAAAATGAGTAGTTACCAGGGATAGGGGTAAGGAAAATGGAAGTATACTGGACAAAAGGTACAATTTTTCAGTTCAAAGATGAATAAATATGGTGACTTAATGTGTAGGATGGTGATATAGTTTTTAATATTATGCAACATACTTGAAATTTGCTAAAAGAGTAGATCCTAAGTATTCTGAAAGCAAACCCTCTTTTTCATATATATGCAGGGTAACCGTGGATATGTTAACTAGGTTGATTGCGGCAATCATTTATATGTGCGTGTTTGTGTGTGTGTGTGTGTGTGTGTGTGTGTTTGTGTGAAAACACCATGATATACATCTTAAATTTATTCAGTTTTTATATGACAGCCATACCTTAATGTGGAACAAGATAGTCTAGCATTTGTACCAATATTACTTTCTGATTAACTCTTCCTTTTTCCATAGCTATATTTTCTAATGGAAGTTTATTGCCTTATTCTTAGTTATAAGTAATAAAAAGATGTTACTTTATTTTCCATATTATTTCTAGATTATTAAATGTTATTCAGAATGTGCTTTGATTTCCTTTATATTTTTCAGATGGGTAGACAATAATTTTCAAGTGATTTTCTCTTGCTGCAGATATAGTGCTTTGCCCAATAATCATCTATTAATTAAATATGTTAATTTGTGCATCTGTTAATGCACTCCACCCAGCAAGAGATTTTTTACTGGTATACCTCAGATAACCAGAAAATTTAAAACTAATATGAAATATGCATTATGAATTTATGATGGCTATTTAGTGTTATCAGTTTTTTTAATATTCTTTATATATGCTTTAGATAATTTATTCTTACATTTTTACATATTTCATACATTTTAGATAAAATATTTCTTATTTTAAAAAATATATTTCATTGTTTGCTGGTAGGTAGGAAATAGTGCATCTTCAATGCTTATTTTATAATGATTCCTTTTAATAAGTTTAATATTTTTTTCAGTTGTTTTTTTAATTGTTTGGTTCTTGTAGGTAAATAGTACAGTGAATTTAAAAAAATCCTTTCATCTCCTTCTCAGCAAAGTGTATATTTAATTATTTCTTTCATATCATCACATTGACTGGAACGTCAAGGACAATGTCAAACAATATCTTAAGCATCTGCTTTTTCCCTGACATTGAAAGGATTTAATTCAGTATGTAAGTTATACTGGGTTGATTTAGATGTCTTTATTATGCTAAAGAAGGATCTTTCCTTTTGTAGTTTAGTAAGGTTTTATTTTATGAAACTTTTTAGAGTCTTGGCATAGTTAGCTATTAATACAATGCCATTTAGCACTTAACAAGACAATTGCATGGTTTTTATTCTCTTACCAGAGACAAATTGTCTTGACGTATTTCCCACTCTTGAATTCTACAAATGACCTACTTGGTCACTGAGTATTTTTCTCTTAATATACTTAAAGCACTTCACTAGAGTTGTATTTAGAAGGATTTAGTGGTTTTGTTTTGTTGTTTTTTATTTATAGTGATACATAGGGTTGTATGGTAGGACATTTTGCTTGCTTGTTTGCCTAATGTTTTTATTAGATTGAGCTATCAAATTGTTCTTGCTTGTTGCATTTTTAAAAAGCATCTTAGAGAATCCTCCCTACTCTTTGTGAATTTGGAACAATTATGTTTGTACTTTTAAGATCACCTCTAAAATAATACATTTACAGTTTGTTTTTGGTAGCATTAGTGGCTCAACAGTAGAACTGATTAGTTGTAAGAGGGAGTATGAATGATAGTATTTACTTTCAAGACCTTTATAGAAGAATCTTTGCTACCTACTACTTAGATTCATACACTCAGGTTTGTCTGCTTGCCACTCACTGAATCAAAGGAAGACATTTATTATTGTGAAAAGGAAAATGTTTTATTCATAGCTCTGCAGAGATGGAGGAGCTTCATTTGTTTTAGATCACCAACTCACCACAGACCAGTATGTTAGGGTCTCTTATTGCAAGGAACAGTGGAAAGTGGGGGAAGGGGTTCAAGGAGAAAATAGACATGTTCAGGATTTTTTCTTCCATTCCTAGAGCCAGACTTCTTCGTCCCTTCCCTGTGGAAAGAAAACTGGACTTTGACCTCCTGGTGCCACCATTTGCATATTCTGTCCGTTCCTTGGGCTGAGGAGAGGTGGAGGTGGTATTTTATGCCTTAGGCCTAAAGAAGTTTAGAAAAGCCCTGTCTCTAAAGAAAAAAAACCCAACTTTCAAAGCTCAATTTTGCTCTGCTTCTTGTGGCTCGATAACCTCTACCTTCATGCCTCAACTAAGCAGGGAGCATATGGCAATCCCAGTGATCTGTGTGGCGTCTCCTCACATCTGCCAACTAATCCAACTGCCTCAATGGTGTAATATCAAAATTGATTATCTTTGATTTGCTAATTTTGCATTAAGTTTGGATCAGAGGATTATCTAATGATTTTTACCTTAACTACTTTCTGACTTTATTCCTTTATGTTTTAGTTTTCAATTTGTATTAATACATGTTTGCATTTCGTGATTACATTCATTGTAAGGGATTGGTACATGTACATAACACATTTCATAACACATCTCAGTTCCTTTTTCCTCTCTTCCCTCTACCTCTTTTTAATTTGCTAGCATTCAATTTATTTATTTTTTTCTTTTGGTTTTTTGAGAATGGGTCTCCCTATGGTTCAGACTGGCCTTGAACTCACTATGTAGCTCAGGCTCGCCTCAAACTCACAGTGATCCTCCTGCCTCAGACTCCAGAGTGCTGGGATTACAGGCGAGCATCGCCATGCCTGGCAGATTCATTTATTTCTCTTATGACACCTTATAAAGTGAATTATCATATATATAGATAAATAACCAGATTAATATACCAAAAGTATATAAAACCCACAAGACAATTATACTACTTCAAAGTACACTTTTCTTTCTATCACAGTTCATGACAGTGGTATGGTGCAAAGGATGGAGATTAGTCAGACTCAGTGTCCAATTCAAATTGCAAAAAGGCTCAGACAGCCTGTCCTTAACCAAGACCCCTCAGCATGAGAGAGTCTCATAAAGACAGCTTTAGAAAGTAAGGATAAAGGACAAATCTAAATGATAAATTGAAGTATGTTGGAAGAAGGCAGCAGCATTCATGCCTTAAGACAATGTGGTTGATACTGCTTGGTTGTGTGGGATTTTAATTTCTAACCATGCATTCTGGGAGGTTTGGGGTTTGTGGCTCCACAGTCCCTTATCTCTACATATCCATCTCATAATATCTCTGGCCAATGCCTGCACATCTTTCTTTCCTTATTTTTGTGGTTTTGGGGGCAGAACTCAGGGATAAGTTACCACTGAACTACACCCCCAGCCTTTTTTATTTTTAATTCTGAGACAGGGTCCTGGTTAGTTTTCCAGTCTGCTCTTGAATTTACCATCCTCCTGCCCCAGCCAACTGAGTACCTGCAATTAAAGGCATGCACCACTGTGCCCAGATCTAATTGACTTTAATATTATCATAGTATCATTTAGCTTAACTCTTCAATTTTTCATTAGGATGGTTACTATAATTATTATTATTATTCAGTCAACTGACTTTCTTTCTTTTGTTGACTGACATTTGCAGTATTATATTCACTTACCTTTCCAGGGGTTCTATTTCCCTGTCATTGACAGTGTTAGGCCAGCACTAAGGCTAGAAGACACAAGGCTAAAGAGGAACAAACGCTGTCAATGTAGAATACCTACCCCTACTTTGAGATAGGAGATTAGGGTTGGCAAGACTGGCTGGGAAGGCAGGCATGATCTGGTAATTACAAAATCCCAGGACAGCCGGGGATTTAGCTCAGCGGTTCGGTGGCCAGCCTTGCAAGCAAAAGGACCAGAGTTCGATCTCCAGTACCAAAAAAAAAAAAAAAAACCCAAACCAAAACAAAACAAAAAAACTCATTCTCTTCACTTACACGAAGATTTTTGGGCCAGGGATTTAGCTCAGCGGTTCGGTGGCCTGCCTTGCAAGAGCAAGGACCCGAGTTCAATACTTGGTACCCCCGCAAAAAAAAACCCAAAAAACAAAATCCCAGGACACATGCATAGAACAATTCCCAAAGCCCTGCACATGGACATTGTGGGAGAGCTGGAGCAGGCTTTGAACAGGATGGCGTAGACCTACATATACAAAAGCAATAGTCCACATTCAGCTCTTGCCACTGTATTATCTCTTGCATAGATAGAATGATCCACCTTCACATTGTAGGGTATACTTCTTTTCCTTCTTGGCCCACATTCATTCTGCAGAATCTCTTTCTTTTCCTATTTTTAATAAAACTTTTTGTACCTTTCTTGACCAGTTCTTTTTTCAGGACAGAAAGAACCTAGAAACCACCCCAAGAAGGTGACTCTAGCACCCCTAAACTAGTAACACCTTTCTTTTTATTTATAGAATAATTTCACAGGGTTTGTGGTAGAATAAGGATATTTATGTCCTAACCCCTGGGATGTGTGGCTATAAAATTACATTATAAAAAGACTTGGCAGGTGAATTGAGACTGTGGATCTTGAGATGGGAAAATTATCCTGAATTAATCAGGTGGGTACAATGTAATCATAAAAGTCCTGAAAAGGTGAGCACTTTTTCTGGTTGTAGTTGAGGAAGAAGAGAGTAAGGAAGAAACATTAGTGAGATACAGCATCACTGGCTTTAAAGATGGAGGAAAGGGCTCATGACCCAAGAATTTTAAGATAGTGCTTTTGTGTTGTGTTACTCCGCAGAAGTTATGGTAATTTGTTGTAGCAGCAACAGAAAACTAATATACAGAATATACAAATCTAATTTACCTTTTTTATTTTCCAAAACAACACTAAAAAGTACAACTTTATCTTTTGGCACTTAGTATTGTTTATAAACAAGCCTATGTCATGATTTTGTTCAACACTTTTATGTGTTAGGAGCATGGTTAATTTGGGGAGACATCTAGACACAAGCCATAACAATAGCTTATATGTTATGTACTTTAGTGACATCAAGCATCAAGTATATGTTGGTTATTGTTATATCTTCAACGTGGATTACAATGCATTACTTTATTAATTCTTATACCTAATCTACTTCTTGATTTGTTTTGTTGTTTCACTTTCACAGTTGATTGCGTCCTTACCTTTTTTCACTGTTTTTTGTTTAATAATTAAAGAATATTCAGCTACAAAATTTTCCTGAACTGGCATTGCCCTTCTCCCACCTCATTTTCTTTCTTTCTTTCTTTCTTTTTTTTTTTTGTATCTGGGATCAAACTCAGGACCTTGCCCTTGTGAGGCAGGCAGCGGAACCACTGAGCTAAATCCCTGGCCCCTCCCACTACATTTTTATTGTGTTCAAAAGAGTCTGTATTTTTAACTGACAATTTATAATAAATTGTTTACTATTTTCAATCATAAACACACCTTATGGAGCTTCCTCATCCACCTTATTCACCTATCTTCCTAATAGATTAGGTTATAATTTATATATTCTTTGAACTGTACAAAAATATGCTTTATCAACTTTTATGATTTTAATGTGGTTTTACTATACATCTCAATGTGTACATAATTTATTAAAAATTATCTAAATATTAAGACAAATATCTCATGGACCTTTGAAAAAATGAGTAAACTGCTAAATGGTTATAGAATTATCTATAATCTTTTGAGTCAGATTTTATGATTAATTAATCTCACATATCCCACTTGAATTGACAATTTCTAAAATAAAAGTATTATAAAATATTTCTTGATGATTAAAGTCTATTAGTCCATCATTGATCCATTTCTTTATTGGAGAAAGAATCGTTTTAAATTTACCAACACTACACTATTTCTTTCCTTAGTCTTTACATAGGATTCTCTTATTTTCTGAAACACTTCCACTTTTCCACTTTCCTAATTCTCATTTCAAGTCTTTGTTCTAGGCAGTTTTTCCTATCTGCCTCCTTCTCACCCTATAGTTTAAGGCACTTAAATATTTCTTCCTATATGAGGTGTGATAACAATTATTGTGACTATTATTATTATTAATTATTATTTGGTGTAGGGACAGGAGATATATTTTTCCAGTTCTGCAAACAAGAAAGTTCTAGGTCCTCATGCTGGCATAGTCAGGTTCTTGTGAAAACATTCTGTTTCTAAAATTAAAAAAATTTTAATGTTTTAGTACATTTGCAATGCAAAACAATTATATTCCTTGCGAGGAGTTGGTACATGTACATAACATATCTTAATTATTTTTACTTCTTCCCCTTCTCTCCTTCCCTAATTCCTCCATTTCTAAGTCTCCCTTTCCTTGCAAAAGACCTGTCTCCCTGTGTCCTATTATCTATCCTGGCCACTAATCACCCTTAGGATATTTTTCTTCACTTAGAAAACACTTATCCCATCATTCTTGTCACTTTCTGAAACAGTTCTGGGAGTATTTTTTCATTAAAGCCTTTATGAGGTATGACATAAAATATAGAGAATTCTGCTGCCAAGTGCCATCCAATGGAGACAAGCTTATAAAAACATGAGCAGAGGAGTGGAGGAGCAGAGAACAATGCAGCCCATCTGGTAGCACATTCACTTTGGCAAGAGGAGCAGAAGAGCTGAGTGACACAGGCACCAGATCCTCCTCTGCCTCTGGCCACTGGGCCACAACAGCACCTGGATTCACACCTCAGAGGGACAGTGGGTCAGAAAGGCCATTGTTTTGAGCTCCAGAAGATAGAGCAGAAATGAACAAGAGAAAGTGGGCCTCTCTAAGGTTCCTTAATGAAAATTGAAGACAATCTCTGCAAAAAAGGCATGTGAGACCACCATAGTTGGGAAGTTGGAGGGATCACCATATCCCAGTGGAACCTGGACTATCTTCAGGGGAAGGGCAGCTGGTACCTGCAGTAGAATCTTGCAGAGTTCAACCCGGCAGGAGGAAAGAGAACTCAACTTGGGTCTTGCAACTAGAAATCAGCCTTAATCTCAGGGCACAGCAGCTGGCTTGCTGAGACTAATTGACTTAGATCTGGGCACTGCTGCCCATATTGTGTGTTGTGACAGCATGAAGGAAGCTCTCTATTTTTATTTTATTTATTTTTATTTTTAATTTTTTTGGTACCAGGAATTGAACTCAGCTCTTTGCACTTTCAAGGCAGGCCACCAAACTGCTGAGCTATATCCCCAGCCCATTATTTTTATTTTCAAAGTAATTTTTCTCTTATTTTTAAAATTTTTATATTTGTCTTTTCTCTTTTCAAAATTTTTCCTTTTTTCTCTTTTATTTTTTCTTCTCTGTCTCTCTCTCTCTCTCTCTCTCTCTCTCCCTCTCTCTTTTTCTCTCTCTCTCTCTCTCTCTCTCTCTCTCTCTCTCTCTCTCTCTCTCTCTCTCTCCCCTACCTTGTTCTTTATTTCTCTACCTTTTTGTTCCTGTTCCTATCCTAATTTGAATTTCTTTTTCTATCTTTTTCTTTTCTTCTTCTTTTTTTCCTTCTCTCAATTGTCATTAGTTTTAAAGAAAAGTGAATATAGTTTCTAGCTTCCTATTGCTGTTAGGTTATTCTGTTCTGTGTTTGTTCTTTTGGTCTGTTTTCTCCTCTTGTCTTTAGCAGCTTCCTAGAGTTTGCGTGATCTTCCTGTGTTCTCTGGCCTCACTTCTAACCTTTCCCTATCTTGCCTATTTATCCCTTGCTCCCCAACACCTTCTAAATCCCCACCTTGTATGGTAAAGTACTATATTGAAGAGTTTATTCACTATAAATGTATATTGGTCTAGTCCTCCATTTCTTTCTTTCTTTCTTTCTTTCTTTCTTTCTTTCTTTCTTTCTTTGTTTTTTTCTCTTTTTTTTGAGACAGAATCTCACTACAAAGTTGAGACTGACCTGGAATTCACTATGTAGCCCAGCCTGGTCTCAAACTCAGTGATCCTCCTGCCTCAGCCTCCCAAGTGCTGGGACTACAGGCATGCACCACCATGCCCTGTCTGGTCCTCCATTTTTAATGAATGCACACTGTTAAAGGTGATGGATTAATAACTACCACAAAATTATCATTTTCTAAACTGTGCTTTATGCTATTGTGCTTCTTGATTGTATCACTTGGGCTAAGGTGTTGTGAATGATCTAATCAGTTGTCCTTCGTAGTATACTGAAAATCAGATTGCCTAAGAGTTATTAGAGACTCAAAACCTAAAGACCAGCTATTTCTGAAATACACCTCTAAGAAGCAATTGTTACATAAAGATTCTAAATACAAGCAAAAAAGATACTGACAACAATACTGAAGTATCAACTGAGGACTTAAACAAAAAACACTACAACAACAAAAATAGAAATGAGAAGACACGAGGCTGGGGATTTAGCTCATTGGTTCTGCTGCCTGCCTCGCCAAGCGCAAGATCCTGAGTTCAATCTCTGGTACCCAAAACCAAAACAAAACAAAACAGAAAAAGAAATTAGAAGACACATTAAATTATAAAGCTAGACTACCCCCTCACCAAAGGCAAATTCTGGGGTAGAAATGAGGTAGAAAAGTCTGATAATCAATTACCTGAACACCCTGAACTGATGGTACAGGAAGTAACAAAAGGGATTAATGAGGCTCTAGAAAAATTTAAAACAGAAATAATTTCCCAGATAACCACAGAGATGGTGAGCACAATGAATGACATTATTAAAGACTCTAGAAAAGAAACATATTTAAAAAAAATAGATGAGCTAAGGACCATGATGGAAGTCATGAATGCCAAGCATAGGAAAGAAATGGAAACCATGAATACACAAATAGGAAAGAAACGGAATCCATGAAACAGATTAAAACAGAGAGCCAGGAGATTAAAAAATGCTATTGAAAGTATCTGCAGCAGAATGAGTGAATGTCAAGACAGAATATCAGATATAGAAGACAGGATTGTGGCCTGTGACCATGAAAAGAGAGATCTCTTAAAAATTGTAAAGCACCATGAGAAATCAATTCAGCAGCTCCTAGAGGATGCAAATAAGAATAATATAAGACTAATAGAAGTCCATGAAAAACCAGGAGAAAGTACAAGTGACATTTAAAAAAAAAAAAACTGTTCACAGAATTAATGACAGAAAACTTTCCCAAACAGAGGGAAATAATTTGACATACAGATAAGTGAGGCACATAGGACTCCAACTAGCCATGATTTAAAAAAAAAATCTACACCTAGACATAATAATAAAGATCCTGGAAACCTAACAGAAGAACAAAATTCTACCAGCAGCTAGAGAAAAGAAACCAAGCACATATGAAGGAAAGCCTATCAGAATCACAGCAGACTTTTCAGCACAAACCCTCAAATCAAGGAGAGCCTGGAGTGAGGTATTTCAAGCCCTAAAAGAAAACAACTAATGTATCTTGTAAAACGATCTTTGAAAATTGATGGGGAAATAAGATACTTCCTTAATGAAGAACACCTGAGAAATTTCATGAATACCAAACCTGCCATCCAAATAATTCTAAACAATATCCTGGAAAAAGGCAGTGAAGGTCACAACTTCATAAGATTCAACAGAGCAAATCTACCAGGCAAGGCAAGAAATTAAAAAGAGAGGTGAAAAATAAAAATAAAAGAGCCAACAAAAGGAAAATAACATGACAAGGATAAGTCAGTACATATCAGTTATAATCATCAGAGTTAGTCACCTCAATTCACCAATCAAAAGAAATAGACTGGCAGAATGGGCCAAGAAGCAAGATCTAACAATATGCTGCATATGTGAAACACACTTAGTTCACAAAGAAATTCATAGACTGAAAGTAAAGGGTGGAAAATAGTTCTCCATGTGACAAAAAAGCAGGGGTAGCTATCTTATTTTCAGACAAAGTAGATTTCAAAGAAAGACAAATTAAGAGAAACAAAGAAGACCACTACATCCTTGTAAAGGGAACAATCCAAGAGGAAGAGATGACAATCATAAATACATATACACCAAATACTAATGCCCCCAACTATACAAAACAAATATTAGTGGACTTGAAAAACCAAATAAGTACTAAAACAATTATAGAGGGGGAACTAAAGACCCCACCATTACAAATAGACAGATCATCTAGACAAAAAAATCAACAACAAAATAGAACTGAACCAAAGTTTTGAACAAATGGACTTAATAGATGTCTACAGAGTGTTCCACCCCACAAAATAAGAATATACATTATTTTAGGGTGCCCACAGGTCATTCTCAAATATAGACCACATACTAGCTCATAGAACATGTTTAAGTAAATGCAAAGTAACTGAAGTTATCTCCTGTATATTATCTGACCATAGTACAATTAAACTGTAGATCAATAGCATAAGAAACCAAAAGAACTCCACAAACACATGGAAACTCAATGACACCCTCCTGAACAACCAAAGGGTCAAGAAGAAATTAGTTTCTACAATTAAATAAGAATGCCAGTACAACATACAGGGATTCATGAGACACAATGAAAGCAGTTCTATGAGGGAAATTCATAACAGTGAATGCCCATACTAGGAAAACAGAGTAAGCTCAAATAAACAACCTAATGATGAATCTTAGGCTCCTGGTGGTGGTGGTGGGGAAGAGCAAGGAAAACCCAAAGTTCGTACAAGGGAAGAAATTATAAAGATCAGAGCAGAAATCAATGCAATGGAGACTAAGAGATTGTTACAAAAGATCAATGAATTGAAGAGTTTGCTTTTCAGAAGAATAAGTAAAATTAATAAACCCTTAGCCAACCTCATAAACAAAGGGAAAAAGAAAAGGCTCAAATCCATGTAATTTGAAATGAAAATGCTAAAGTCAGAACAGAGCCAGCAGAAGTTTAGAGGATCATCAATACCTACTTCAAGAACCTGTACTCTAACAAAATGGAAAACACAAAAGAAATGGACAGATTTCTTGATACGTATTAATTACCAAAGTTGAACGAAGAAGATAAAAAAATTCTAAACATCCCAAATACAATCAGTGAAATTGAAAAAGTAATTAAAATTTACCAACTAAGAGAAGCCCAGGTTCTGATGGCTTCTCTGCTGAATTGTACAAGACATTTAGAGAACAACTGCCACTACTCTTTAAAATCTTCAATGAAATCAAAGGGGAAGTAATACTTTCAAATTCATTCCTGGAAGCAAGTGTTACTTTGATTCCAAAAGCAGGGAAAGACCAACCAATAAAAGAGAACTACACACCAAGCTCCCTAATGATCGTAGATGCAAAAATCTTCAATAAGATACTGGCAAACAGAATACAGAGAGTCATCAAGAAGTTGGATTTATCACAGAGATGCAAGGATGGTTCAATATATGTAAGTCAATAAATGTAATATACTATATTAACAGAGTCAAGGACAAAATCATACAATCATCTCAATAGATGCAGGAAAAGCATTCAGTAAAATCCAACACCCATTCATGATAAAAACCCTACAGAAAATTGGAACAGATAGGCTTTATCTAAACCTGACAAAGGTTATCTATGAAAAACCGACAGCCAACGTCATACTAAATGGTCAAAAACTGAAAACCTTCACACTAAAAATCAGGAACAAGACAAGGATGTATACTATGACCAATCCTGTTCAATATAGTTCTGGAAACATTAGCCAAAGCAATTTGACAACAGAAAGAAATAAAGCAATAAAGATAGGAAAGGAAGAAGTTAAACTGTCATTATTTGCTGACAATATGATACTCTAAACAGAAGACTCAGAAAACCCTGCCAAAATAATTCTAGACTTAAGTGAAACTTTCAGCAGAGTAGCTGAACACAAGGTCAACATTCAAAAATCAATGGCCTTCTTGTACACAAATAACAGACTCATGGAGAGAGAAATTAGGGAATCAATTCCTTTCACAATAGCATACAAAAAAAATGAAATATTTAGGAATTAGTCTAATGAAGGAAGCAAAAGACCTCTACACTGAAAACTACAACACTCTAAAGAAAGATATTGAAGAGGATATAGGAAAATGGAAAGACATCCATTGCTCCTGGGTAGGAAGAACAAACAGTGAAAATGGCCATATTTCCAAAATTGCTACAGAGATTAAATGAAATCCAGATTGAAATTCCAACAGAATATTTCACAGAACTATAAAAAATAATACAAAAATTAATTTGGAACCAGAAGAGACCTAAAATAGCAAAAGCAATTCTAAGCAACAGAGACATGGCAAGAGGTATTACAATCCCCAACCTGAAACTACAACAAAGCTACTGTTATTAAAAAAAAATAAAAAAAGAGCAGCATGATTCTGGCAAAGGAATAGACCCAAGGAATATATTAGAAGATTCAGAAACAACTCAAGACATACTCAGCTACCTCATCTTTGACAAAGGAGCCAACTATCCTCAGTGGAGGAAGGACAGTCTCTTTAATAAAATGGTGTTGGAAAAGCTGAATTTCAACCTGCCAATGGTTAAAATTAGATTCCTATCTTTCACCATGTACTAATCTAAAGTTTAAATGGATTAAAGCTATATTAAAACAGAAACAGTAAACTTGCTGGAAGAAAAGTTAGGCAGAATTCTCAAAGACATTGACATATGAAAAGACTTCATGAAAAATGCTCAGTAGCATGGGAACTAGCACAAAGAATCAATAACTGGGATCTCATCTTATTGAAAAGCTTCTGCACTGCAAGAGAAACCACCAACAGAGCTAAGAGACAATCTACAATGTGGGAAATAATTTTTACCTGCTATTCCTCAGACAACGGTATACTATACAGAATATATAAAGAAATAAAAAATCAGACCCTCAAAATATAAGGACCAATTCCAAAAATGGGCATCTGAAATGAACAGACATTTTAGTCAAACAAGTAAAAGCAGCAAATAAATATATGAAAAAATGTTCAACATCACTGGTCATTCGAGAGATGCAGATGAAAACAACACTGAGATTCCACTTCACCCCAGAAAGAATGGCTGCTATCAAGAAATCAACTAATTCCAAATGCTGGTGGGGTTGTGGGGAGAAAGGAACCCTTCTCCATTGTTGGTGGTAGTGCAGACTGGTGCACCCACTGCAGAAATCAATATGAAGTCACCTCAAACAACTAGGGTTAAAGGTTTCACTTGCCTCAGCTATCCCTCTGCTGGGTATCTTTCCAAAAGAATTAAAAGAATCATACCAAATTGATATACACACACCCATGTTTATAGCAGCACAGTTTGTAATAGCTAAAACTTGGAAACAACCCAACTGCTCATCAACTAGAGACTAAATAAAGATGTGGTTTTTCTATAAAATGGAGTACTACTCTGCCATAAAGATTGAGAAACTTATTTATAGCTAAATGGATGCACATTGAGGTCATATTCTTGAGTGAAATAAATAAGAAAAATATGTAAATACCAAATAGTTTCTCTGGTACAAAAAAGTAAAAGTGTAAGTAACATTCTAATTGTATAATTGGTAATGTGAAGTAAGAAGAATAGGTCTAAAGATAGGGGAAGTAGGAAGGGTAGGGGGAAGGAAAGAACGAAAAAGAAAAAATGTGAGAAAAGGAAAAACATGGAAACAAAATCTTTGTAAATAGGGAAGGGTGGAGGGGGTGAAAGGAGGGCAGGGGAATGGAGAAAAAATAAGAACCAAGATACATCATGTAAAGGTACAAGATCCCAATGATGAATGCAACTGTATTGTATACCTAAAATGTACCAATAAATGTAGTGAATAAAACATTTTAGTGTGTCCTTATTCACCTTGTTCACTAGATCTGGCATTGTGTGACTTCTGGCTCTTTCTCAAAGTCAAAATGATGATGAATGTTTTGAATGTATTCAGAATATCAAGGGAGATATGAGTGCTACTAGAGACACAAAAAAGGACTGCCAGAACTGCTTCAGAAAATGGCAAAATGATGGGACAAATGTGTTCAAAGCAAGATAATATTTTGAAGAGCATTAATGAAAATGTGCCTCATTTAATAAATTTTTATTTGAATATTTATTTTGATCACATTTTGTATTAATCCATACACGAACTAAATGCATTCATTTTTGATGAAAAACTATCCAACTGAAATTACCCCCTGACCAAGTTAACCACTGGCTTCAACTTCAACTTTCTGTGAACAGAGATTTCTCTGTGTTTCTGGAGAGACACACACACACACACACACACACACACACACACACACACACACACATATCTCCAAGAAGTGTAAGTGTAAACCTCTCAGGAAGTTGTCCTTTCTTTATCTTTAAATTTTAACACTTGGAAGCAATATGTTTCTTTGCTGTTTTAATCATGGCTTCATTATATCTCCCAGAAAATCCCAAAAGAAGCATGTTGAAGGGACATTTTATAGTTTGACAATGCTGCTAGATAATTATTATTTTATATTTAATTTCATTTAGTTTTAATTGAGAAGCGAGGAGGGAAGAGCTAAATATGTGAGTAGAATTTGTTGTCTAGGAATTCAAATTTTAGAAGCTAAAAAAGAATCCTATGAAAGGGTATTGGATGCCATGTTGGCAAATAGTTTTCAGCCTATTTTGAGAACACATATTTAAATTTTGATGTACTTGTGTTATATTAATTTGTTATTTTTTTAAGAGTATGAAAAATTTATTGAGGGAAAGAGCTCCTGCCTGAGAGGACCAGGAGGGGACACAGAAAGTCGGTTGCCCCTAATTTGTTTTTTATTAATCAACATCATTATTTGTTAATGGGGGATCATATTTTTATGTATTTTATACTTATATTTGCTTGAACCTTATTTATTCATAATAAGAGAAATGCCAATTAAAATTATAATGAGTTATTATTTCTTCCCTATCAGTTTGGCAAAATTTCAACAGTTTGATAATTGTTGGCAAGACTGTGAGGAATAAGCACTCCTGTATCTTGTTGGTAGTAATGCAAAATGTACAAGCCCCATGGAATAAAATTTGGCAAAGTCTAACCAAACTACATAAGCATTTACCCTTTGACCCAGAACACTCATTTCTAGGAATCCATCCCAAAGATGCTCAGGAAAATTTTGAAAGGACAAATGTACAAAACTATTTGCTACAGCACCATTTATAGTACCAAAATCTGGAAGGAACTCAAATACTCATCAACAGGGGATGAACTATTATTATGCATTCACCTAGTGGAAATATGTAGGTATAAAAAGATAAAAGGAGATGTTCTATATACACATATGGAATAATTTCCAATATGGGGTTTTGAACAAAAAGGTAAAGCAAGTTGGGAAAAAGACATAAATGAAAGTTCATGAATGTTTAAGATAAAGAATTCTTAACTCTTTTTTTTTTTTTGTACTGGGATCAAACTTGAGTGTTTGCACTTGTGAGGCAGGCGGCAGGACTGCTGAACTAAATCCCCCATCCACGTAACTCTTGTTTTATAGATTTGACTTTGTAATCATGGGTGTGTTTTACATAAATACAAACATTTTAAAATGTGAGCAGCTAAAAACAAAATTAAAATGAAACAAATAAATCTAAACCTGTATTTATTGGAAATATAGTCACCCAGAAAAGAATTAGTGCAAGATAATTTGAAATATAGTAATCTGGCCAAAATTTCTTAGTGGGTTACACACTAAGGACCAAAATAATGGGGGAAAATTAAACTGTTTCTGGTGATCACCTCTTAGTGGTATTATTATGTACTACTTCATGTGTATAGTAGGATGAAGCGAGTACTTAGGTGTCATGAGGAACTAAATTTTTTGATGTAAGAAAAAATATATACATACTTACAAAAGTTGGAAAATATGAAATTCTTCATTTGAGTTAGGAATATCAATATGATGTTATAATGTGTTTATCTTGAAATAAACAAATAAACAAACTTATTTCTTGGTCTACTGAAAAGCCTAGAAACAATGAGTAATGAACACCCACAGTGGCTAAGTATGGTCTCAAGGTACATTTTTCAGTAATACAAACCAAGGCTCCTTGAAGAAATGTCTGAATCCAACTTTGAGGTAGGAAATTCATGAGACAAACTTGAACACTGTGTCAAACCTGAAAGCATGAGAGCTATACAAATGTGATTTATGATGAATCCTTTCTTTCTGAGAGGTTTGAAATGTGGTGTTGTCAATCAGTACTTTTGCTCCATTCAGATGGAACTCATGAATTGAAAAGTGCAGTTCTAGCACTCCAGATGTCACCAGATGATACTGGGTAGTGCTGGTTGTTGCTAACCACTAGGATCTGGTGTCAGCTGTCGACTCTGGCAGGCACTAGTTTCTTCCTTGGCTGCTGGTTTCTGGGGGCTCTTCAGGGAAAATAGTCTCTAGTACTTATTGAACTTTCTTTTGGATGATTGCTAAGGATAAGAAGCAGGAGATCTACATGACTTTTAAAGCCCACACTACTCAAGAAATAATGAGCGTGTTTACAGGACTCTGAAAGTGAATCTGTATTTTAACAGGGACTGTGCTGCAGCACGGCATGGTCAGTACATTGAAGGGAGTCCTCAGACAAATTGGAGAAGTATGTAGGGTGTGCTGCTTATATAGCAGCTGCAGGCCTGTGTGATTGATCAAAGCCCTCTGGTTGGTGGCTAGAGCTCATCTAGGGCAGCCAATTCACTGATTGGGTAGGGTGACTCCAGCTGTTTGATTAACAGCTGTCCTGTCTTGGGGGGGGCAGAATGGCAGGGCTGAAACTAGGAACCTTCAGGAAGGCTGTATTCAGCACAGCCAGTTGGGGTTCCTGAAGGTTGGGGACATCAGTAATAGACCCACATTCCTTCCTCCCTGATCATAGCCATGTTTTGGTACCTTTCCCCTTCTTCAAAGAGGCAGCAGCAGCCTCTAAAGTGGCAGGAGCAGGGGAGGGGCACCTAGATGCACTCCCCTCGGTGGCTGGGAGCAGCCTGGAGGACAGCAACTGCTAAATAACAAGGAAAGACACTGAGGCAAGCTGTCCCAGAACATTAGCTGGGGGAAGGGGGGAAAAGGGGTAAGGGCTTGGGGAACCAGGGCAGGGATGCCACAACCACTGGAAAAGCCATACCCTTCTCTAAAGCATGGAGAAAATATGCAGGAGAAAAAAGCAGGAGAGTCAGGCCCTTCTGGATCTCAGGTATACACCACACAAAAGGTACTTATAAGCACTGAGGGTATTTACATGACCAGTCTCCACCCAAATCCTTGAGTCTCTAGTGAACTTCTGTGGTATAGCATATATCATAGGCTCTGTCACATGTTGCTGAATACTGAGAGATTCCCCGTGGAGAGCCCTTCTTCTGGGTATCTTTCCAGTATCTTTTCCCTTTGCTGATTTTCCTTTGTATTCTATCTCTGTGATGTATTGAGTTCTTCTAGGGACAGATGGAATCTGGAAACTCCAACACAAAGAGTCTAAACCTTATAGCCAAGATGTAGATGAAATAGAAGAACATTTAAGAACATGTAGAGATACAATCAGGAGTATATTCTGTGGAAGGCTGTGTAATATTTTTAACAAATAAGTAAATCATAAGAAAAAAGAGAGGAAAAAACCCTCCCCAATAAGAATTTTGTGGCATATTTAGAGATATAAAAAAACCCACAATGTCTGGGACTGATTTTAGTGTAATCTGGTAGTGGCAGTGGAAGGGAGGTGAGAATAGAATTAGAGAGGAAATGAGATTGTTCAAGAGTTGAGTGTTTAAATTGAGTAAATGGGTTAGATTTATTATATTTTTAAGAAAATGTACTAAGATTTATTATATAAAATTTTAAAGTTAAACTTACTATTTTAAAACTAGATAAAAATTTTAAATATATATGCTAGTATTTTAAAGTATTCATGTAAGATATTTATATATCAGATTTGTAAATTTCTTTCATTATTTTAACAGCTTTTAATATCGAATTTGTGTTTTCTTCATATTTTCTCTATGCTTTAGGAGAAACAAAATATTTACTTTTTGGTACCGGGGATGGATAGCAGAGGCACTTTACCACAGAACTACTTCCTCACCACTTCTCCTGCCCCCTTTAAGTTTTTTATTTTGAAACAGTGTCTCATTTAGTTGCCAAGGCCAGCCAGGAACTCGTGGTCCTCCTGCCTCAACCTTTGAAAGAGTTGGGATTACAGACATGCACCACCACACCCAACAAGGAAAAATATGTAGAAGAAGGATCTGCTATAGAAAGATTAAAACACTGATCTACAAATCATTTAAGCCAACAACCACTTTAAACAGATAATCTTTTAATATCTTTTCATTCTTTATTTCTATTTTATACTGAAAGTTCCTTTGCAACTATGTAATATGTTTGTAGAGAGAATAGCATTTAAAAGATTTCTGATTTAGGGAAATATACAATAGTCTCATGTATTTTCTGGTGTGCATATGAATATATACCCTTTATAATTTTAAAGATTACATTTTATATACTCTTTATCATTTGTAATTGTTTCAGCTTGCCTTCTATACTCAAATAAACCTAAAATTTTAGACTCTAGCCATAGGACTGGGATTTAGAATTATGTGGGGGGAAAATAGATCAGAAAGAAACTGAAATTGAAACATGTTCCTACTGTAATATAGTGATGCTGAAAGGCCTTGGCACGTGCATGGAAGCATATTTGAAGTTCTAATGGGCGATGGGGCTGCTAAATCCCAGCTAAGCACTCTGAATTCTGAATAAGAGAAAAAAAATTCTTAATCTGGTTAAGTAAGCATAGCTTTAGCTGATGTAACAAAAGAAATCAGTTAAAGGATTTTGCTTTAGTGATTTCCCCAGTTTTTCTGTGTTTACTTTTCATTTATGCTTGATTTGATATTTATTGTTTCCTTTTCTTATTATTTCCTTCTTGTGGGGATCATGAGTATTGGTTGTAAGTATTGTTAACTCTAGTAACTCCATATGTGTTAAGTTTCTCCAGTTTAGCAGGTAGAGTGTTTCCTTTGTGGAATTCCTGAAAGTTACAGTTTCTTGTCTCTGACCTTTAGATGTGTGGTTGTCCGGGTTACTACTACTCACGGTGGGTTGTTTTGGTGAACCTGTTTGCTCTTTTCCTGTGTGACCTTTCAGTTACTATGGTAAACCCATCCCATAATAGTTTGTGGTTTTTTGCTTTAAAAGGCCGGTGCTTGCCGGCAATAAACGCCGCCTTGATCAGACTCTTGTCTTGGCGTCCTTC
>NW_022900914.1:35254699-35295692 GCF_012274545.1 Fukomys damarensis | reverse complement strand
TGAGGGTCCGGAAAGTCAAAGACGGGTAAGAGGAAAAGGTTTGACTGATCAACCTAAGACAGGGGCTTCTGTTAAATCTTCATCATGTTATAGGCCTGTAAGACAGATGACCCCAATGACGGGTAAGACAGCCAAATGCTTTTCCCAACCTAAGACAGGCTCGGACATGCCTATACTTTCTCTTAAGCTTCTTCTTGCTATGGAACCAAAGTTTTAAAACAAAAAGGGAGGAATTGTGGGGATCATGAGTATTGGTTGTAAGTATTGTTAACTCTAGTAACTCCATATGTGTTAAGTTTCTCCAGTTTAGCAGGTAGAGTGTTTCCTTTGTGGAATTCCTGAAAGTTACAGTTTCTTGTCTCTGACCTTTAGATGTGTGGTTGTCCGGGTTACTACTACTCACGGTGGGTTGTTTTGGTGAACCTGTTTGCTCTTTTCCTGTGTGACCTTTCAGTTACTATGGTAAACCCATCCCATAATAGTTTGTGGTTTTTTGCTTTAAAAGGCCGGTGCTTGCCAGCAATAAACGTCGCCTTGATCAGACTCTTGTCTTGGCGTCCTTCCTTTCTCTCTGCCCCATCTCCACCCTGCTGCTCTTTCAGGTTTGAGACACTGCTGGACAGTGCTCTGCGTCGCCGGCTCGCGACACCTTCTATCATTCTCTATTCTTATTATTTCCTTAGGGCTTCTTGAAACACTTTTTCTAATTTTTTTGAAATGAAGTTTAATTCATTTTTATTTTTTCTTCTTAATCAAAGTACTGTAAGGGATGTACATTACTTTTGGTGCAGTTCTATCTCAGAATCTGGATGCATAAAAAATCCTGCTTCACTGTTTTTTAAATTGTTATTTTAAAAATTAATAGTGTGATAAAATAATAACTATATTCACAATTAATTTTTTCTTTGATCTGGAATTGGGCAAGTGCTTTTAAGCTTCTAAGAGTTTGATTTCCAAAACCATCTTTAAACATGCCCTTGTTTACTTGTATTCATTCAAAAACAAAATGGATTGTTTACTTCATCAACTAGAAGATGAAAATTCGATGTGTTGCTTTGTCTTTTGTTCCATTACATTATGGGATATTCTTTATCATCTTCATCTTTGTCTGCTTGCTCCCTCCTTTTCTTTTTGTCAGCATCTTTTGTCCTTTATATTCTATGTGGAAGTGGATCTATCATTATTATTTAGGGTGGCATTTCCCAAATGATTCCCAAAACATTTTGTTTTATAATATGCTAATAAGAGCTCTGAAAGAATGAGTCCTAATGGTCAGGCAAGCTTGGCAATGTTGACACAGTAGCTACAGTGATACCCATATTTACCTTTAAATACACTTTAAAACAGGTAAATATAATGACAGATGTCATGGTTTATCTGTAGAAAGTTTCATTGTACAGACTTTCAGGAAGTCTCAGAAGCCATTTGGCCTAGAACATTTTTAAACATTGCATAGTTGATGTTTTGTAATTGAACAGCACTAATTTGGGTTTATCTACAGATATAAAAAAATCAATATTACATCTGTCATTTTCCCCTCATTATTTCATTTTTAATTTAGATTAAGCTTCTGGTAACCTGGGACAAACATTTAACCTTTTCTCTTTTTTTGTGTTAAAGTACAAAATGGTGTATTTCAACGCACATTAATAATCTTGAAAAATTCATATAATAACAACAGCTTCCTTGGGTATAAAAATCTTTGGGTTATAACTGTTTCTGCTCAAAGCACTGCAACTGTTCATTTTCTTCTGGCGTTCTGAGATCATCTGAGCCGTTGTTCCCTTTATGAGTGTTGCTTTATACTACAGAATCAAGCAGTTCCCAGGAATAGATCCTATGTATCTCTTTCACCCACATTTTTTTCCTGAGTCATAGTGAGCTTCTTATACATTCAAAATGTTAGATGATAAATGTTTCCTTGGATCCTTTATTGTTCATTTTGTTTGGATTTTCTTTTATTTCTACTAATTACAGTTTGTATATTTGTTCTTTTTCCTTAATTTTTCTCTTATGATATATTCACTGTAAACTTGTCTTCATTATAAGATTATTTTTCATATCTATACACTGATGTATAGCAACCCCTATCTTTAGTCCCTGTTGGAGCACCAACTGCAGGTAACTTGGGGTCTGAGTCCCCCATTGGGGTCCACCTGGCTGGCCTTGTTCCAGAACCTAGAATTCACTTTCTTCCTCCCTTTGTTCCTTCCTGACCAGGGGTGAATGAGGATGAGTAACAAAGAGACATGTATTCAGCTTAACATGCCAGCAGCCAGGAGGCTCATACTTCTAATAGGCAGAGGAGCCCCAAGCCTTTGGCTCACACTTTAACTCACCCAAACACTGGCACAAGCAATCAAGGTAACATAATTCATCTGGTTTCCGGTATCTGGTATACAGTACAATATCTGGTAAACAACTTAACCTCAGCTGTCTTAATTTTTTCCTAACATGCAGTCACCCTTGAGTTCAGCCTTTCTCCTTTCTGCTCACCATGGAGGCTAATTAGGCCTTAATTCTCTGGTCTTTGACACTGATGATTCATATTTTCTGCAGTTTCAAGTCAGATACTTTGGTGCTTATGAGATCTGGCTACTGCAGTTTCATTTGGGGGCAATTTCTTCCCATAACATTTAATGTTTTCTCATTATTTAGTCTCTTCTTATGTACAATTTATCTCATGACCTCATGCCACTTGTGTAGAGTTGATCTTTTCCACACTCGGTCGGACATTGCTTCCTTCTTCTGTGTTACATTGAAACCATGTATTATTTGCTTTCTGGCACATAGCTAAATGAAGAAATGTGTTGCTCCTTATTGGGGAACATTAGAATGGATAATATTTTTTTTCCTAATTCTTTTCTAATACATCACTGCTAGAATCCTGAGTCTCATTCTTACTTTTGTTTCTGAAAAGCTGGCTGCTACAGAATTTAAGCAGTGCTCTCTCTATCTGCAAAGTAATCGCTACAGCCCCAAAGACAGACTTGAACAAACATGGTTGGGAGAAAATATTTACATTTGAATAGGCCTTTTGGAGGGTGGAGGTGGAGGAAATGGGCATCTCATTCTTTATCTTATTTTTGTTACAAACTCAGTTTTGACTTTTGGATGTTTTGACATGGAATAGGATTTCTTTGGTCTCTTAGCCCTATTTATTGTTGTTGAAAAGTAGGAAACAATTTCTTGAGGAAATGAGGTAATCTGTTGCCTTTTATGCTGAGTAACCACTAAGTAGGCTCTCTTCATAAGACTTTTCCAGTTCGAATAAATATTTTCCCTTTAAAGTAAATGAAAACTTCTTCCTGGAACTTGTGTTCATTTTTATGCTATTTCTAAGATCGTTTCATCCCAGTGAATGAATCTCCTTTTCCAGTTTATGATAATGATCTATTTGCCGTGTGGGAGAGGGATTATCCTTCCCTATTCATAGGACTGATTGTTGGATAATAAAGAGCTGTGTGGAACACGTGTTGATTGTAGTTAACCCCATGCAGTATTGGCCTGTCATGCTCATAATGGAGAAGCACATTAGTTATGTGAAAGATATCACCATCTTAGAAATGATGGTATGTGAACCAAAGGGCTACCTGTTTTGTATCTGAGATAATTTTTCTTATAAAACATATTCAGTAATTAAAAACTATTTATGTTTTAACATTTTAAAGCAAATGTAGCCAATTGATTTCCTGGTAGTTTACTTGTAGTTTAACTCAACAATTTTCCTGAATTAAAAATTAATATTTTTCTGTTGATAAAGGAAAAAATATATATCGACATATATAAATCTTTATTTTGTAGACATTTGAGATAAGTTTGTATTTTTGAATACATCAAAAGAAGTAAAGATTACAATTTTTCTCTCTCATTGAGTTTATTGGTACATTTTAGGTATACAGTACAGTTACATTCATTATTGGGATATTGTATCTTTACATGACAGGTCTTGGTTCTCATTTTTTCCCCTTGTCCCTGCCCTCCCTTCACCCCCTCCTCCCCTCCCCATTTACAAACACTTTATTTCCATTTTTTTCATTTTCTCATATATTTTTTCCCCTATTACCTTTCCCCTGCCCTTCCCACTTTCCCTACACCTTTAGCCCTCTTCTTCCTATTTCACATTGTCAATTTGTAATATGTTCTATTTTCACATTTGCTATGCTGGCTGTTTTTCTCAATTACATTTAGAAACTTCCAAATGTTGACTTAAGAACATATTATTCAAATGTTCAATTAAGTGAGTTACTTATTTTGTATATACTATAGATAATGAGTTAGGGAATGATTTAGTCTGAATACCCAAAGTTCTGAACTTTCAGGCCAATTTCTAACTAGAACTAATATTTTATTTACTTAATTGAAAGTTTATCATTGAATGAAAATCAGTACACAAATCATCTGGTTCAGATCTCTTTTTTCAGATCGGTTTCTGAGGTACAGAAGGGATATTTGAAGAAGGCCAGCCATAGAGGGGAGGTGTGCACACTAGAATGTGGGTTGGTTCCCTTCCCATTTTGTCAGCTGTCTCACATCAGATTTGTATTATTTTATTTTATTTTTATTTTCTTAACTCATTGAAGACTATAGAAACTGAGATTAAAAAAGAAAATAGCATTTTTCTCTCCCAAGATTTAATTCAAATATAATATTAAAAAAAAAACATGCATGTAAGTTGTTGTCTTAGCCCATGGTGTGCAGAAAGGGAGACACAAGCTACAGAAGATTACACTTGATACCAGAGAAAGAATTGGAGATTTATCTAGGGTGAATATTTTAAAATGTTTTCCTGTAATGGCTCCAGAATTCTAAATAAAAGCATTTCAGTAATTTCTTTCAGATGTAACATTTCTACTAGGTTTTCTCCTGCTGGTCATTCTCCGTAAACTTTTGTCCTTATCTGAGTCAACTACTAACCATTCTACTGAGATAAGTAAAAAGTTAGTTGAATGCATCTTACTGGTTGGTCATTTTTTATTATTGTCATTCTACGTTTCCATAGTTTATTGTCATTCATATTTCCATAGTTTCTTGGGAGATAATGTTTTCTGGAAAAATCCACATAAGCTTGTAACTTTGTTTTTGAAATAATTTCAGAGCCCTGATAAATACTATTTTTGATTTTTAAAATTTTGTAAAGGCCAAGGAATTATTCAACACCTTATGTTTCCTGAAAAGCTTCTTTATATTTAGTTTCTATAGTTATTTGATTAGGTAATGGAAGAAGCAACTTCCAGAATTCCATGGGAGCTGGCACCATGACAGAACTATAGACAAGTCTTATTTTGGGGAGAAAATTTTAATTTGAATCTGGACATATACTGAGTGAGCCAAACCAAAATGCAGTCCTTAGGGCTTGCAAAAACAAAATCAAATTGCAGAAAACAAAACATAATACTTCCCTGTTACCTCTGTCTCATGATACTGGTCAAATTCTATAGCTGGTCATGTAAGGAAACTGCCTGTCAAAAAGTGACTACAATGATCCTGCTAGCTAGTATGCTGCTTGCTACAAAAAGTGTTAATCCCTTAGTCCTGTTTTCCTGAACTGTAAGAAAAGTCATTTGTAAATCATAGCTATGGCTCCTTATGAGAGATAGCCTTTCAGACACGACAATGGTAGTATTTGCTAAACAGGGAAGCCACCTTCAACTGTCAGATATGCCTGAGAAGCCAATTCAGAATCAAAAGCTTTCTCTATAAATTTAAAATCAGCCAAGGAGGACAGTAGTAAGAGAAGCTTGAGAAAGCACCCTATTCTACTTCTCTGGTGCCTCTAACACTCTGATACTATACCTTGCTAATTGACACACTGGCATTTGTGAAATTTCTAGTTCTTATTTTTCTATACTATGTATTTTTTATTCCTATTCTCTTAATATATTATATTTTTGAACGTGTTACAACAAATAACATAATAGAGCTTTGCTATTGAAGTATTTATTAAATGAGACTGGACATATCATTACCTATAGGTCTAGGCATTAAACCGTCTTGAGGCATAACTGCCATGTTTGTCCCTGAGTAACCCTAGTTGGTTTTTCCCACACAGTTTCCTAGCATACTAACAAACAAACAAGCAAATAAACAAAGGAACATGAGAATGGTATGTATACCTTTAAGCCAAGATCCTGGTGCCATCAGTATTATGAACTTTTCTAAAGTCTTTGATATTAGGTTGAAATTAACCAGGTACATTAAAACTTGGACGAAATCACTTTTGTTTTGACCACAAGATAAGTCCCCTCCTTCTTATCCAAATAGTGAAGATTCACCTGATTTTCCTGCTCCCCGGAACTCAGCTTCTGTAAGTAAGTTAATAAATTGTACCCTGTGCAGTTCTGGTTCTGCCTGCTTCTTTCTTTGTTCTCAGGGCACCTTGGGGCCAGTTCTCATATATGGAGACTGGGTTGTCCTGGAACACCAGGTTTCAACCTTGGCAGTAGATGGCTTCTGTCTCTTTAACGTAACTTTGCTTGCATAGCACATATGAGGCACTGGGTTTAATCCCTGGCACCAAAAACAGCAATAACATCAAACTACTAAAACAGCTTTGCAAATATCCAGCCTCATGTCTGGTATTATCAATTTTCAAGATATTCTAACAATATACTATACACCTATGATTGAATATGCATATAATGTCTCAGTTTAATGTAGTATATATGTGTTTATAAGCACATAAAAATAGTCCAAATTTCATTTATGTAATCAGCAAATACATACTTAGCAGTTATTCTGTGATCAAACTTTTGTAAGTGCTGTCAACAGTGATTAGACAATCAAGCTTTCTACCTTCATGGAGCTCACAATACAGTGATAGCTAATTATTATAGATATACATTTATAGCATAATCTCTGCTAGTAATAAGCTTACAAAGAAAAGTGAAGCCAGGTAAAACCTGAAGAGAGAGTTGCCTATTTTAGATGATATCATGATAGCTTAAACGTTTCCTAGAGCACTAAAGGCTATATTGGGAATGCCATTAGACAAACAGATATGTTTGCATAAAATCATTACAGTAACTGTAGCATGAATATACCACATCAGTCAATGAATCTAATTCTCTCAGTTTGTGATACAGATTATCATTGACTGGTTATAAAAGAGAATATAAATTTTTTGTTCAAATGCAATCAATGTATAAATACTTTGAGGACACTGTTAATAGCACTGACATTTGAATGTGTGATGAAATGGAGTAGGTGCTATAGAAATTCAGATAATGTTGAGAAATTCTCAAACTTTGGTTAGTATATTAGTCTTCTGTTCTTTCATAATCCATAAAAAGCATGCAACATACGGTAATGTGTCAAGAATCTTTAAAAAAATCCTATTTGTGTGTATCAGTTCACATAAGATGCATCTTCTTTTGTGTATTATATAATGATGCTAAAATATGAGGTCATTTAAGGATTTGCCAAATGTAGAAAAAGAAATATATTTGCAGTTTTTACATTAGGATACAATTATGCTGTGGAAAAGTTCTATTGCCTAAATACATCTTGAAAATATGCTTTTGAAAGGGAATGAATAGCAAAGAAATTCTGATTTCTTTTGTTATCTTGAAAAACAGACTACAGACACATGAGCTGAGCTCTAATAAAGTGTAAATTAGGAGTGTGTGGAACAACTTGAATGGTGGCCATATGAAATGTGCAGAAATTTCAGCACTAGAGGAATGGTGTGGTTTTGGAGGACAAGCTGTGACATGTGTTGGTCTTTTGATGGCATGAATCTAAAAACCTCTTATGTTGGCAGGGATTTAGGATGATCTCTTCAAACTCTTGTTTCGAAGATGAAGAAACTGAGGCTTAGCATGGGAAGTGACTTGCCCATAATCACACAGTGAGCTGCTCTCCCGACTAGGGAGTTTATGCTGTGCTGTGTGACCCGCAGCCTCCCTTTCTCTCCCTTGTACTGTTCAGCCATTTTGTAGAACTCCTCAACACAAAGGCTGAGAAAGTGAAATTCACACGTATAACTTCTCTTTCTGCTTGCTAGCTGCTTTTGTAAAATATTTTGCAGAAGAAAAGAATGACAATAAAGTGAAAAATAAGGTTTAGAGGTTTCATTAGGTCTATTTCTCATGTCCTTGACATAAAACATTTAAAAAATTCATAAATGTGGAAAGATGATGTTAGAAATAGAGGTTAAGAGGAGAGGATTGGGGCACAACTGGTCAGAAAGAAAAGAGTATCAGACTCTGGGGCAGATCTTAGATCACTGATCAGCTCCCTGAATTTAAAAAGAAAAATATTAACCACTTTGGGCCTTCCTTTCTTTGTCTATAGAATGAAGAGGTTAACCAATCTCTGAAATCCTCACCAGTGTTACTAATCAAGCACTGGGTATGTATTCAGCCTTTTGGAAGTGTTATTAGAAGGCATACATAATTCTTACTGGAGCCTCTTTTGGTGTTCTCAGTTAGAAAACCCTGAGGTCTATTTTCAGATACAGATGAAGCCATCCTTGCTGATCAGTTAGTTAGGCTGTTAATTGAGAATTATATTCAACTCTTGATGAATTAGAATAATGGGGAAGGATCAGAGGGTGAGAGCATAGATGACCACAAATTATGTGTAAAACAAAACTCCGCTTTGAGGGGATCAATATAGCATGGTGGTTAATAGCGTGCAATTAGTCTTGTGTTCAGATCCCAAGTCACTTGCTAGTTGTGCAAACCTTGGCAGGGCCTTCTATGATCTGGCCTTTGACTCTGTCTGACTTAATGTTGTGTCTCATTCCTCCCCGGTCATTGTTCCTCAACTGCGAAGCGCTCCTCGCGCTTCTGAGGTCAGGTCAAGCATGCTCCCTGCACAGGGCCTTTGCGGATGCTGCCTCTGTCTCGACCGCATTTCCTCTAGGCCTCTACATGGAATGCTACAGCTTTCTTTATTTTTTTTTCTTTGCAAATGATACCATTTTTAGAGAACTTTACCCTGACTATGCTAATAGTGGAAATCCAACTTTTCATATTCTTACCCCATTTACTGTTTCTTTATAGTCACTTTCTAAGATATTATATATTTTTTCCTATTGCTCTTTTGTGTACTAATACCTGGAAGTACACTGCTTGATGCTGTCCTTGTTTCTACTTTTTCCATTTTCATATCACCAGAGTCTAAGCTAAAATAAGTACTGGCATTGCTCAGGACACAATTGTTAGTGACAATAGATGATCCAGCAACAGCAACAGAAAAGGGGAGAAAGACTGTGATGACTCAATGCCCCTCACTTCTTATATGCTATGATCATTTTTGTCTTGTATGTATTAAAAATTTTTTAAGAGAGTGGCTAGATTCTGGTCTGAAATATACTACCATCCTATGCACATTTAATCCGTATTTAATTTCATTTCTTCCACTTCAGTCTACTTTGCTTCTGATCATAAGTGGAAATGAGCCAGTGGAAGGAGATGGCATCTATCCATTCTGCCTGAGTGTAAGGGTTCACTGTTCTGGAACCTGAACTCCATGAACTCTCACTCATGGCCATAGATAAGAACCTAGGAAAATAATTTTATACGAATTAATTGAAATGATACAAATTAAATACACTGCTAATGTGAATGTGAATGCAAATACTACAAGTAGATACAATTAATTTAAGTGAACTCACCATGCCATGCATGTGACAGTTCCTCAAGCCCCACTAACCTCAAATATTTTCTGCATGTGGCTAGCTTCTATACTGTCTCTTCAGAATGGAAAAACACATAGGCAAACAGACCCATGGTGTGCTGTGCAGTAGCAGAGGTGGGGTCTGAGTGTACAATCTGACAAAAAAACTTTTTCTTGACTCTTACTCCTGGTGGGTACTTTTGCCTTTCAAGATGAATGATTCTGAAGATAAAAAAAATCTTCAGATCTGCACTTTTCCTGGTTATGTGGTACTACAGATTCCCAAGCAGACATACTCTAAGGGAACCTCTTTACTTGGGAGCCGGGATGCATTTACATCAGTGAAAAAGTAAAAAAATGACTTTGCTTTTTCCTTCCCTCTCCGAGATCCACTTACATCCTCCCTCCCCACATCTCATTCACACACAGACGCCCCTAATTCACACACGCACACTCATACATGCACACCCAATTCCTCACCCCAGGACTCGGATGATCAATGCTCAGGCTCGGCCTTGCTCCTGCTGAAGTCACAAGTGAGGTCTGACAGACCCCCGTCTAAAGCTGCCCCCTATCACATGCTCCTCAGGACAGGATGAGCACATCCACCAAAAATGTGTTTTCTTTGCATCCTAAGTGAAACAGCATTAAAGGGGGAAATGGGAATTCAGTGCTGCCAGCTACAGTATCTCTCCCATCAGTTCACCAATAGGGCCTGGTAGGGACCTGCCGAGCCTCTGGATAAATTGTATTTTCCAAGGGTTAATTAAGCTGTCTTGAGCTTCTGCATGAAGAGGAACAAACTGGCACTTGCAGCGCTTTCTGAAACCTGCTGTCGACATTACAGTCCCTGTTGCTTTTAGCTGTATCGATCCGATGCCTGACCTGTGAAATCCTTGATGGCTGCTAACACTAGAAGCTTACTGGAGCTTTCCAAGGGAGCTTCGGGACAGCTTGTGTAGTCAGGTACAATTACCTATCCCTCCAGGAGAGCCAATTAGTTCACAAAGAGCTGGAGCAGAACAAATGTTTTGTATGTGATTTAGAATCCTAAAAAAGAAAGGGGAAAAAAGAGAGAGAGAAAAAGGCTTTGTTCCGTCTGATTCTTTTGTTCCTAATTTTATGATTATTGTTCGATTCACAGTGGTCCTCACATTTTCTCACATGTTTCTGAAAGAATTATGAGAACACGATAAACCAGATTTACTATCTTCTCTCTTTAAACTATGAAAATTGCCTTGTGCTATTTAAGATCTAGTTTCTGGACTAATTGTATGAACTCAAAGATAGAAAACCTAAGTTTGTTCTACTTTCTGCATTTCAGAAACTTTTTCTTTAAAACTGTACAATAAATTTTAGTCATAATGAATTGCTCCTTGAAAAAGAGGCTGAATGGCAACTACTTCTGATAGTTGGCTTTGTAGGTAAAATGTAAAAATAAGAGATTCCAAGGTAGAATTTATGTTACACATACTCAGGCTTTTATCAAATTTAGCATGACTAGATCAGAGGGTAAAACTAAACTTTAGACTGTCAACCAATAAAATGTCATGTCCTTTGAATAAAAGCATGGCAAAAATGATCTACATCTGTATGCCTTGAGTCTAAAACTGTTGTCCCAGTAAGAGACAGCAGGGTCACTAAGCCATCTTCCTTTGTGACCAACGCTATTAGTTTATGAGTCAGCTGCAGAATGTGGTCTGTCCATTGAATGCTGTGCTTTAAATTTTTTTTTCACCTGAACACATCTGAATCATTCAGGGATCAATAATTAGCCCTTAGACATAATGTAACAGTAGAATTAACAGAACACGGAATTGAAGAGATTCTAATATTGAGCAGTAAAACAAGGAGAAAACGTAAATAAGTTATTACATTAACAGTAAAACATTTAAAATATTATCTCAAATATTCTCAGTAAAATAAAACCACTTGTATGTACACACACACAGTGTGGTAGCTATCAAATAAATGGAGATGAAAAGTTTAATCTCTGAAAACATATTTGATACTCATCACAGAAGTCTTTGGTCCTCCTGAGGAAGAAGCTAATTTAGATACAGGATTTGTATTTCTACAAAGTAAAGTAAGAGTGATGACAAAAAGGCTTCATTATATTTCAGAATTGATAATCTGAAGTAAAACCATAGCAACAACAGAGTGCTTGGCCTACATTAGAGCCAAAAATCCAAAGACAATAAAATAAAAAAATAAGTCAGTAGGTCTTACATCAGCTGCTCTTTGTCTAATCTGATTTTATTGGTCTAAAATGATAATTTCACAAAATGATGTAGAGGCCTATATGGATCTGAGTAGCAGGTAGGTGGAATTCTGAGTGTTTGCATAGAGGCAGGGGGCAGGAACCCAGGTGTGTGTCAAGGTCTGTGTGGCTGAGAACTTCTGGGTTCTGATGACACTCGATATTTTTCTCTCTTATGCAGTAGATGTCGGCAAAAGCAGATTCACATTGCCTCAGCTTCTCTCTTGTAAGTGCATAGAGGAAAGATGAAAGAGCTCAGTCTTCTGCTGGTCTGTTTATAAAAGGGGTTGGTTATTTGGCAGTAATGGTAATGTGCTGTTTCAGTGCTTTTCTCTCTCCTGCATTAATGTAAAGTAGTGTTGAGACCATTCCAGTCAGGGCGTTGGAAGGGAGTTGATAACAATTACCAGTACTGGAGAGTCTTGGCATACACAGTTTTGGAACTGAAAAAGATAACCATGCATGATTTGAGGCTAAATTCACTATTTTAGTTAGTAAGAAGAAAGCAGATGATCCATTCCATTTATGGTTATTCATATACGTACACACACATGTGTGTGTGTTAAAGATTATAAATGTTTTGAAAATGAGATTAAAAACTATGAGTTTAACTCTCCTACATTTTTCTGCTTCATTGCATGACCACTGATCATGGCCTTATCTGATCCAAGTGATTTTCACAAGTTATAAGTTATCTACTGAGAAAGTGGGGGACTGACAATGCAAAGATTTTACTATCACTAGAAAAGTGATTGGACTTTGGTGTCAGCAGTATAATCCTGAAATATCAGTTACATTTTATTTATTCTTCAAAATATGTCTTATCAAGAGAAAAAAAAAATAGAAAGTACCATTGAAAATTCCAGAGACAGTTTTTCTTCACAATCATTCTTTGAAAGAGATAGTAAGAATTACAGAAACTTTTTCTCCATACACATATAGGGCTTTTGAATTGAAGACAGTGTTAGTTCTATGTCAATTGTGAAGGGGTTTCACAAAAGTTAACTAGAAGCTAGATGTGGATTAAAGACCATCAATAAAACTGGCAAGTCTTTCTGTCTTTTTCTCTTTTCCTTCTGTTAAATCTTCTATGAGAAGGAAGAAGAACTTCCTAAGGATTCAACTTGAAAGCTTTCAATCTATTTAACAAAATAAAGCACACAATGATCTGATTTTCTAAATCATAAGAGGACTTAGTGCTATCTGCTGAAGATGGAAAGAACAGACAAGATTACAAAAAACATTTTAATGTTTCAAATATCAATGTTTAAGATATATAAAAAAGCAAACATTTAACAGCTGTTTTATAACACATAGCAAATCAGTGAAACAGCAACTGTTTTAAAAGCTTCATTTCTAGAGCATCAAGAATATTCTTCTCCATGTAAAATTGCTGCCGATATCCATAAAGTGCCGGCTTTCTCCTCCACCACAGTATAAAGAGCCTGTGTTGTACCCTCTGAAATGTGCTTCTAAGTAGAACAAAATGTGATTCTTCATACAAAGACTTCGAGTAAGAGAAAGAATGAATTTCTCAAACTTGATAGATGTTCAAATCTACAATGCATGAAAAATGACAAAGGAATTGAATAAGGAGGAAAGAGTGCTTATTCAAGCATAAATGTTTACTGCCTCATTGTCTATTAGGGCATCCTGAAAGGAAGCTTAGTGCAAAATAAATGAAAACTATTCTTAAGAAACAATGCCATTAATGTGACAGAATGTTCATTTCTTATATTAATCTAATGTTTTATATTATAATGATACATTTATTATTAGCAATGAAAATATGACATTCTTAGCCTTAAGTTTATTTCTACATTAATACGGATTCATCTCTCTAGAAAAACTTCCCTGATTTATAACCCTTCTTTGTAACATTTAATATAATTTTCTTAAATAAATTAGCAAAAGGATATCTGTCCTTGTATCCAAAGTGATAATTTCATTTTTTGTCTTTCATGTATTTTTTTTATTTTTAATTATTTCATGATGGATACAGAGAACAAAATTATTCTTGGTTGGTAATTACTAATGGAACTCTGGAATTTCTATTATATCTCAATTGGTTCTGCAGCAATCAGTTATTTAGTTCAGGCTCAAATTTATGATCCACTGTGTAGGCACTGGCCTTGTAATGGTGGGGAAAAACAAAGCCATTCATTATCACCTAATCTTCATGACCTAATGGGAAATTTTAGTGAGTTCAAACTGTGACAAGTACTTGGGTGGAAATAAACTATATAGATGTGTAAGAGCATGTAATGGGAAATCCAGTCTGAGAGTACTGCAGGATGTTCTGAAGAAGTGATGTTGTGTCATGATCTGAAGGGTAAATAACTTTTAATTGAATAAATGAGGAAGCCGAGCAGCAATTAGGAAGAGTCTCTAGGTATACCTTTACGTGGAAAGCAGAGAAAATATGGTAACCTGGGGTAAGCCAGTACGCCTGAGAACCCTGAGTCAGAGGGAGAGAGATAAGAGATGAGGCCAGAATGGTAGGCAGGATGCTGATCACAAAGATCATGGGATACACTGAAAATGTTGGCCTTTGTTCTTACAGCAGTAGGAAGCCATGGCAAGGTTATAAATTGGAATAACCTGATAAAATTTGAGTTTTCAAGCCATGGCTCTATCAGCTGTGGAGAAATGAGAACAGAGTAAGTCTCCAATAAGTTAATTAGTTAACTGCTATGTCTGTACCATTTCTATCCAGGGTTTTCTATACTAATGGTATATGGATGTCTGTCCTTGTTTAGAAAAGAATATGGTTGTCTAGCTGACAGCCTGTTGGCTCAATTTAGCTTTTGCATAAAGTTTAAAAATTGTATTGATTTTTCTTTTACCACATTACTTTTACATAAAAATTTGGGTTTCCGGGTCACAACCACACAGGTCTGAATTCCTTCATGGTTAAAACTGAGTGGAGCTGAGAAGCGGCTGTTCTTCATTCGTGAGCTGAGACAACTTTATTCCAGTTTTATAGACATTTTACCCCTCTGACACCGGAGCTGGCCTGCTTCACCCACCTGTCTTGTCACATGGGCACTTAAATTACTGCCATCTCAGTTCATTTAGGCATAGCTTGAGCTGTGAACTTGGATGTTTAAAAAGTTATACTATGACAAATAACATGACTATGATGATTATTATTTGGAATTCTATGTCTTTGAATAGAGTTAGACTAATTGACCAATAGTAGTGAAAATATTATCTCCATATAAGAGCTAACGGACCTATTAATTGATTTCCCTCAAAAAGATGAATGCATTAATCATTTTAAAAAGTCCTTAAATAGCCTAGAGTTGTCTCCAAATATTTTAAGTAAAAAATCACAATGACAATATGAAAATGTATAGAGAGCTGGCATGTCAATCTCATGCCACTCACTTTGACTGACAGAACTAAATTAAGACACATGATAAAAATAATGGTGCTTCTTCATTATTCCTAGCTTCCACTGTTTTGTGATGGGGACTTAATATATTTTCTTTAGTATTGTATCTTTTTCTCTTTTTTTCTTTTTTGCAAGTCATAAAAAGAAAACTAGTTAAGTGTATACACATTTCTAAATTTATTATTTTTTGTTGTTGTTTTTTGAGACAGGGTTTGGTTTTTTGAGACTGACCTGGAACTCAGTATGTAGCCCAGTCTGGTTTCAAACTCTCAACAATTCTCCTGCCTCAGCCTCCTGAGTGCTGGGATTACAGGTGTGAGCCACCATGCCCTGCAATATTTCTAAGTATTATTAGATATATTACATGCATATAAATAGACGTGCATATCAATCATGACTATTATGCTGCCCAAATCCTCTACATTACTGCTGTTTGTCTTTGAGCATAACCTGAGTGATTTTAGTTATGACAAATTTGTCTTGTTTTACTTCATATGTGATGATTATTTGCAGTGCAGTATGTTGAATTCATATCCTCCATAGCACCTGAGTGGATTTTTACCTTTCACTAAGAGGATTCATCTCTACTCCCATGAGTCTGTTCCCATTCTAATTTGTTGGATGTCAGTATTACCACTTTTGCTTTCTCTTCTTTCTTCTTCCCCTTCCTTTTCTACCTCATTCTAATTTAGCATATATTTTCTCATCAGTTTATTTTCAGGTTTTGGTGTTATTTCATGTGGAAATAAAATTCCACTGACTTTTGTTTAACTATGTTATAACCTGATTTTTAAATTATGGACATAGTCTTCATTCATATTAAAGGGATTCTATATAGGTTTGGTGTTATATATGACAATGTAACATGTATTTTCTATTCTTTTATTTCTCTGTTTTTTTCAGGCTTTGGCTATAGTAATGACTTCAGATGTGTATTTTTTTTGAGAGTTTGTCGATTAAGCCTTTAAATTCTAATCTGCCTTAGTTTGTTTTCTGTTGTTATAGCTAAAGACCACAGACTAATTTATAAAGAATAGAAGCTTAAATTCTAGAGTTTGGGAAGTCCAAGAGCATGGTATGGTATCTGCTGAGCCTAACAGGGCTGCTCAGTGTACCAACATAAGATGGGGGCTGTCTTGTTGCATCATTATATGACAGAGGGCATCCTATGATGTGACTGAGCATGCTCCATAGTTTGGGTCTCTCCCCCTCATCTTCTAAACCTAACCGATATCATCATAAGACCTCATACTTATGACCTCATCTAATCCTAATTATTTCCCAAAGGCCTACTTCCAAACACTATTAATATTTAACTGGGGATTATGTTTCCTATGTATAAGCTTTTGGGAGACATATACAAAACTATAGCATTTAGTACTGTAATAGACAAGTGTTAACAGGCATGCCTTTCTTTTAAATAGAGAGGACTATATTTCCTTCCCCCTTGAGAATAGGTATGACTATATGACTTAATTTAGCCAGAGACATGTTTAAAAAAATCCAAAATCTAGGATAATGACATGAATGTTACCATCTGACAGCCAGTGAATTATTTCCCATAATCCCTCCTTTCTCTTTTTCCCATGTATGTCTCATTTATCTGTAGCAATGTACTCCAATATCACATCTTGAGGTGATGGTGTCTTGGATGGTAGAGCTTTGGTCAACATGGTTTCTTGAGTGGCTATTATTATGCTTAATCCACTGAGTTTTGGATTTGCTCATTAGCACAACTTTGTCTAGGCTATCCAAACTGGAAGTGGGATTACAATTTTAGCAAATATTGACTTGTATTTCTTGAAAGGTCCATAAAACTATCAACATTAGAAACCTTTCTTCTTAGGAAGATAGGACCTTTATCATAATTGCTTTTCTTCCTTTCACATTTTCATCACTGAATAATTTTGTTGAAATCTGATTGAAATTCTTTCAGTAGTTTTTCTTAATATTACATCTTATCTGTTTTATGAGTCTTTACCTAATAAGTAATATTCACCACTATTTTATCAACAGTGAGTTTACTATGAGTTTTTTTTGTCTTTGTTCATTATGAGTTTTGTATCTTAATTTCTACTTTCAAGAATTTAATTTTCAATTAGCTGGAGGACATTCTTTAAAACTGCAGAAAGTTCTTGGGTAGTGAAATGTTTGAGATCTATTATTCCTTGATATCCTTTATTTGCTCTCATATTTGAATGATAGGTTTTTGAATACACAATTTTTTTCCATCAGGACTTTGACAGTGTTTTATTACTGTTGTATTGCAACCAAGAAGACACATGCAAGTCTCTTTTTCATTCCTTGCAAATAATCTTCCTCTTTTCTACTAAAATTAATGATATATTATTTTAATCACTGATATTCTTAGATTTTAAAAATGAGTCTCTTCATGCAACACACTCAATAGGCTGTCTTCTGTTTGACAAATTGTGCTTTATTAAACTCATGGAAAAGTGTTTCTATCATTTCTTTGACTCCTTATGCTTTCCTCCCCTTTCATGTTTTGCTTCTGAAAATTATTTTTGATAAATATTCTCCCTTATCTTTCTCTCTTGTTTGTTTATCTTTTGCTACTACACTTTAAGAATAAGGATGTCTATATTCCAGACCACTAACTTTTTCATTAACATAGCCTGAGGGAAATCTATTCCCTCTGATGAATTTTTATAAATTATGATAATCGTATTTGTAATGTCTGATAATCTTATTACTTCTTTCACAGAGTAACCTTTTTAAAAAAAACAACAAAGCAGAAGTAAATTTTCATAATTTAGTCTTCAGGATTATGTGGGAAAATTGGCTTTTTATTTTGTGTGTATCTATAGTTCTTTAGCACCACTGGGTTTTGCTGTCAATTAATTCTATCTTTATTATATCTTCCAGAATTCATCAAATCTGATGATGGCATTTTTTTCTCTGATTTTCTAGCATATTTACTGAGTCATTCTCATTTTTATACTTGGCTACTATTTCACTGGGGTTTAGGGAGTTGGTAGTGATAAATTCATGAATTTATAGGCTTTGAGATTTAATACAGAAGCTTCACATTTGCAGTAATTTCATATTTTGATACTATTTGGATATATAAACCTCTTATACACCATTATTCATGGTGTCAAAGATTATTTTATGAGGTATTGAGGACTGTAAGGTGGTAATGAAATATAACCATCATAGTATATACTGTAGTATATGAATTGAAGTTTTCTCTGCAGTGGACATAGTTGAGGCAATAATTTTCTTAAATAGTGCTAGATTTCTAGATAATTTGGGCAAAAATTATGTATTGCCTAGTATTTTCTAGTAGTGTTAAAAAGCTTTCTACATTTCTGGTCAAAATAATAGAGGTCCAGGACCTCAACCCTTCCAATTAGTAAGGAGCAAACACAAAGAAGCAGGAATATCAAAACAGTCTAATTGGCAAGTTTTCCTGGGGGACTGTGGGGTTCTGAACACAGAAACAAGTGCTGGAGTGACATGGAGGTGGGCGGACATGGAGCATACAAAGTAGGGATAGATGTCTTGCCTGAAGTCAAGTTGTTATCTTAAGTGGTATTACTTATTACTGCCTTCCTTGTGATAACACATTTCTATCCAGGCTCTTTTTGTTTGTTTGTTTGGTACTGGGGATCCAACTCAGGTCCTTGCACTTGCAAGGAAGGTGGCAAAACCACTGAACAAAATCCTTGGTCCTCTCCAGGCTCTTTGAAGATTACTTTTACTTATAAACAAATTCAGATGATAGGACTGATATTAGATCATTTTAATTTTTTAAATTTATACATTAAAAAATGGAATTTAGAGCTGAGACATCTCCCTTCACTCTGGGCTTGATGGTAGGAATGTCCTCTTCTGTGATGTGGTCATCAACGTGTTATTCCTCATTCTCACTTTTTAAAAAATCAATAAATGAGGATTACATCTCACTTCCTACATTACAGAAGTAGTGTGAAAATAAATAAATGATTTTTTTTGTGGAAGATAAACTGCAGAAACTAAAATATGCAGAATATATATAACTAGTTTTAGTATCTCTTCCATAATTTACTAATAATTTCCATTTTTCATATGACATATTTGAAATTATTTTCCTCTTTTTATTGCTAGAACCATAGAATTTATTATTGAACTAATGAAAGTTGAATAGTACAAATAGGCTAAGGTATGGGACAATGGGCAAAGAGGAGACAAATCCATCAGAAAGAACTGTGGGGGTAAGTGCTCAAAGTGAGCCTAAATGGAGAAATAGATTCTCACAACTAAGACAAAATGAAGCAGCATCAATTTCAACAAATCAGATTTTTGGACAAAACTCTTCTCCTTTATAAGCAGGTCAAAACTGGTAACAGAGAAGGTGAAAAAAAAACATGCAGTAAACTTAGCTTCTGCATCATCTTCGTCTGAAACAAAAACAAGCACATAATTAAATAAAAATAAATTCTACCTCTCCTATACCTTTGGTACCTAAGGTTTGAGCTGCCTTGACATAATTTGTATGAAGTTGTCTTGGTCACATGTCACTCTGTTCTTGGGGAAAGTTACAGATATGTGTCATCTAACTACAACTGATGAGGAGTCCTAAAACTTACATTAATGGAGTTACCACTGGTTTTTAAGTTAAGGTCCAAGCAGTTAGCAGACTTTTGGTCTTAGTGGAGATGGCCCTGGCTTGCACTCAGAAATCTGGGGTCTGGATCTCAATTAACTGGAATATTTGACATGACAGGTCTTGGTTCTCATTTTTTTCCCCATACCCCTGCCCTCTCTTTACCCCCTCCTCCCTTCTCTATTTACAAAAACTTTATTTCCATATTCAGTATTTACACGTGTGACTTATTTATTTCACTTAAGAGTATATCTTCAATAGGCATCCATTTTCCTATGAATGACTCTAATTTCTCTCTTCATGGCTGAGTAGTGAAGACCCAAAAAACTCACCACAAGATCAACACTCAAAAATCAATAGCCTCCCTGTTCACAAATAACAGACTCACTGAGAGAGAAATTAGGGAATCAATTCCTTTCACAATAGCATCCAAAAATATGAAGCATCTAGGAATCAATCTAATGAAAGAAACAAAAGACCTCTACACTGAAAACTACAGCACTCTGAAAAAAAAAAGAGAGATCAAAGAGGATATAAGAAAATGGAAAGATATCCCCTGCTCCTAGGTAAGAAGAATCAATATAGTGAAAATGGCCCTAGTACCAAAACTGCTACACAGATTCAATGCAATGCCAATTGAAATTCCAACAGTATATTTCACAGAAATAGAAAAAACAATACAAAAATTCATTTGGAATCAGAAGAGACCTAGAATAGCAAAAAAACTTTCTAGGCAACAAAGACATGGCAGAGAGTATAACAATTCCCAATTTGAAACTATACTACAAAGCCACTCTGATAAAACAGCATGGTATTGGCAGAGAAACAGACCTGAGGATCAGTGGAATAGATTGTCACTTCTTGAAAGTTATACTACCACATGAATCCCACAAAATTAAAATATTTCATTAGAAAAGAAAAAACTAGCGGTCTCACAAGACCAGGAAAAAAACCCAACACATTATTTTTGCATTGACCTCCATGTTATCAGGTACTGAATGCACATGCCTCTGAAATTGGATATTACTGAAAGATTTCTTGGAGACTACTGTGAAACTTTGAAGATGCATTGGCTTTCTTTCCTTTGGTAGAACGATTATAAAGAGTTCTTCACATAGCAGATAGTGATGTGGTTTACTAAGTAAATATGGCGGCAGCTAGTGAGGACAGAAATAAAATGTTGGTCAGAAATACTACGTAGTGAAAATCCAGATGTTTCTAGTACCAGATCTTTACTTACATATGTTAGCATTAGAGATTTGTCCAGGTATCAATGGGATTAAATTACATAAAGTCAGCTTGGCTAGTGTTAGCTTTCCATTGCTATGAAACAAAACAAAACAAAACAAAAAACAAAACAACCTTGAGATAATCAGCTTATAAAGGAGGTAAGGTTTATTTGGTTCATAGTTTTGAGTGCTTCAGGCCATGGTCTTTTGTTTTTCAGCCTTTGGAAAGGCAATACATTGCGGTGGGAACCTGTGGTAGAGGAAATGAATCATTACCTAGAGGCCAGAAAACAGAGAGAGGAGGCAGAGGTCCCACTAGCCTCTCGAGGGGATGCCTACAATGACCTAACTTCCTTCCACTGGACCCTACCTCCTAAGGTTCTACTATCTCCTAATAGAGTCACATACTGAGGACCAAACTGTCAACACATGGGTCAAGACCCAAACTACAACTGACTGTTTAAAGAAAGTTTGAGCATTTGGCTTTGAATATAAAATGTTCTCATGTAAATGGCACTGTCTTAAGACTAGTTTGTGGAACGTAAAGTCCAAGATCTCATTTGAACATGCCTTTGAACATTGGGATTATAAGTTTGTGATGTGTCAGAATTTCTCTGAAAATTCAGCTTCCTAGTAAGAATAACAACAGGCTCAGCAATATTTATGTATAGATCTGGTTTAAAACAGCAAGAAAATATGCTAGATGTTGAGAAATCTCTGAATGGTAAGAGAAAGAAAAAGAAAAGTATAAAGAAACATTAGGGGAATTCTATAATTTCAGACCCATATCATCAGAGTTCTAGAAAGGCCTGATTTAACTGCCCGTTGTTTCACATTGCCAATGTACAGGATTGAATGGAAAGAGAATGTGAATCATGAAATAGGATCACAGCTAACGTGTAGTTATTGAATAATTTAAGCATAGGAAGAACCTCAAAATCACTCTCAGTTCCCTGTAACCCAGAAAATGAGTAATTAATAAATTAATGCATTTCCCCATGTACTAGTCTTCTATATGTCAAAGCTGGGCAGATGTGAAGATCAGGGTAGGACTTTACCCATAAATTTGTGTCATTAAGATAATTCCCTAAGACATATCTTAGAGCATCTGTCTTATTGATTATATGTGTGTGTATGTATAAATGGTCATCTGTTTTTATTTACTAAGTATACATTTTCTGGCATACTTCAGTAATGAGCTTTAGAAAAAACTGCTGTTATATCTTAAATTTTTGAAAAAGTTACTTTAAAAATCCAAGGTTCTTTACTATGATAAATTATGATTCAGTATGAGCAAAGCAAATTTTTGGGGGGGCATCACTAGTGTTTCTTGTGAATATTTCTTCATGAATATCAGACATTAAAATTATTATTGTTCTTTTTTTTTTGTAAATTTCTGTACTCTAGACAGATACTGTGCATATGGTTTGATTATGTCCTTGAGGTTTCATGTGCTGGAAGGTAGGTCACCATTGTGTTGGTGTTGGGAGGTGGTAGGGTTTACTGTCACTGGGGGTGCTGCATTGGGGATGAATTAATGTAGTTCTCACAGGGAACAATTAGTTGCCCTGAGAAGAGGTCTTTACAAAAGAGTGAATCTGGCTCCTGAATCTCTAGTCTTCCTGACTTTATCATGTGACCTTCCTCTCACATTCACTCCTGCCATCATGCTACTTGCCATGTTTGGCCGAAGGCCCTCACCAGAGCCAAGCAGATGGGGTTGGATTATCTATTATAGTGTTGAAAGCTGTAAGCTAAAAAACTTATTTTTTCTTACAAAATACCTAGCTTCAGGTATTTTATTATCACAGTAGAAAGTGGACTAAGACACTGAGCTGTGGAAACTACAGTCAGTTAAATCTTTCATGCACCCCCAGTTTTATCACATACATGAGATTTACCCTTGGATACTATAGCAAGCTAGTAAAGATCTAGAAGGCTGGTAAATTTGGCTAAACACAAGACATTATTCATGGTTAGATTTTTGAAATATAATTTATAATTTCTTGGCTTTTATCAAACCCATCATAATAGTAATTATTTGATGTTATCTTAAATATGCTAAAGTATTGACTTATAGATAAGTGATAAAGCAGTGCAATTCTAAAGACTTTTAGAAGAAATGCTTACCTTTTATTTAGTGTACTATGAAAAGGTACTAAAACTTGTGCATTTATAGTACTTTGGAATCTCTTTGCTTCATAGGTACAGTTGTTGCAAATTCTCATTGTATGTGTGTGCTCAAAGAAAGTAAGAATTCCTAGCTATTTTCAGGAATTTCTAATTTTGGGAGTTTTCCTGAATTCTACATAGCTTCTAATACCCTTTTCCTTTAAAGTCACTTAATAATAAAAATATAATTTTATTAGAGCCACTATTTTGGTGGAAGGGGAAACACTAGCATTTATAGTGATGCATATTTTAGTCAACAGTTTGGACCTATATCTAGATTTTAAGACACACACACACACACACCCATGCATTGAGTTTGTGTATGAATAAATCATGTCTCCCCTGATGCAGATGTTCATAACCTTGCATAATATATACATAATATATATTTGCAGAATGGTGCATCTTTATTAATATCAAGTTATATATATCTGGATATCATAAACTAGTGGGTAGATGGCCTTTATGTGTTTTGTTCTCAAGTTGGAATATTGGTTTAAATAATTACTACAACTTGTATTTTTCCATGTCATATCATTATTTATATACTCTACTTAAGTTGTTTATTTTAATTTATACTAACTGTCTCCTCTTATGCTGTAGACAATACTGATAGCTATGGATACAACCAAAAGGATAATTTTGGTGCTCATAATATTTCTGGGCTTTCATTCAGCACTACATTAAAGCAAAATTTGTTATAATTCATAGTTCAAGGGGTATAATGAGCACCTTTGGCACATTAATGATCATCAAACAAACATTAAACAATACTGCCAATTTGATTCAGTCCAGAATCATGCTAGTGTCTGACTGTATCTCAGAGTGGACAATCTTGGCTAAATGTAATCTTTACGTAGCTAAGATACTTGGGGGCTAAACATAAGTGTGACATAATGTAAATTCCTTCATTGTTTGCCTGAATTATCCTGAAATTGTTGTTATGCCCTCTTCTTTTGCTAGTAGATATTGTGTTTGTACACTTCATTCAATTTATATATATTTTAATATTAATTTTATATAATCACATTAAAATGATAGAACTGGTAGGGACCTTGAATACCATCTAATTGTTTTACAAGCTACATTCACCATATTGTCTTGTACAGGGAATTCCTTGGTTACTTGAAGGTGTAGTGGTTTTGAAATGGCATATTCTAAGATATAGTAAATAATAAATATTTTTTAAGTAATGAGAATTTAAAACATTATTTGGAGCTAAATGCTTTTTATGCCATATAGTTCCTGTTGAATTTGCATGCTTGTCTTGGATAATTCATGAAATTGCAAAAACATTCCTGTGTGTTGGGACTGCTTTTGGACACTTAGTTTTGCATTGCTTTATGACAAATATATAATTATTCTGGAAGATAAAATCCATTTCTTATGTCACAATTGTCTAGTCAGAAGAACTGGGAGTTTCTCCATTATGAGTCTCATTAGGCTGAAATTGAGGTTTGTTGACTTGAGCTCAAGGAAGAGTCTGCATCAAAGATCATTCGGGTTATTGGCTTTCATGTTAATGTCGCCAGTAGCCGCCATGACCCCCTGACTCTTTTCTGGCAAGGTGGGACAGATCCCCTTCTCAGCGGGAACAGTTAACTTCCACTCTACTTTGCTCACCTCTTTTCCTCCAACTGGAAAAAGTTCTAAGGTTCATGCAACTAGGCTCACTTGGACTTTGCAGGATTCTCACCTTAATTTTAAGTTTCTTAAACTTAATTACATAGCAAAATGTATTTTATTGTATAAAGTAACACAATCATAAGTTCCTGGGACTTAGATCTTTGAGAAAGAGGCCTTATTTAGGCTAATACAAATAGTGCCAGACCCTTAGGGAGAAATCTTGAGAGGTACTGACTTTTTTTTTAATTTAAATTTTTGGGGTTTTTTTGTTTTGTTTTGTTTTTTGTTTTTTGTTTTTTAGGAGACAGGGTCTCACTATGTAGTTGAGACTCACCTAGAACTCACTATGTAGCCCAGGCTGGTCTCGAACTCACAGTGATCCTCCTGCCTCAGCCCCGAGTGCTGTTTTTTAGGAGACAGGGTCTCACTATGTAGTTGAGACTCACCTAGAACTCACTATGTAGCCCAGGCTGGTCTCGAACTCACAGTGATCCTCCTGCCTCAGCCTCCCGAGTGCTGGAATTACAGGCGTGCGCCACCATGCCCGGCAAGGTACTGACTTTTTAAACTTAAAGATGAGGCATCAGGACCAAAGAAAGTGAAGTAATGACTACAGTTTCTACAACCAGTGAATGTTCCTGCCATTTATACCTTATGAATATCAGTACAATGAACTTTTTTAAAATCCAAAGTGTGCTCCCACTTAATTTGTAGTATTGTCTCAATAATATATTTAATCTGTCTATACAGAAAAAATATTAAAAAGCCAGCAAAACAGCTATAATTTGTACATATTCAAATATTGTATTGATTTATTGACAGAAAATACATTAAGGTATTTAATTAATTTCCCCCTTTTCTAGATTTTGTTTGGTTAGATCTATTCTTACAAAGTTTACTAAAGTGAGTTACACTCTAAAAAAAGATAGCTCCAGTTAGTGTTACCTAAATGGAAATGTCCAAATGTAAAGCCCCTGTGATTTCTTGAAAGTTTGATTTGATATTTATTATAACTTTGCTTAAATAAAAAAATCTCTGTAGCAGTTATTTATATTATCTTATAAATGCTATTGTACAGCTGTAGCATGCAATCTCACACTTCATAAGTACAGCAGACACTCGGATGAAGTTATAAAACTTTATACCAGTGCATCAAATTAACCTTGCATAACTGTGCTCAAGTGAAGCACGTCTTGAATTTTTCAATAATGCTTTGGTGCGGAAGGAAACCAGCTAACTACAGGGACTCTTTGGGGGACATGGAGATATTCAGTTCCCGAAGAAAAAGAATTCACTTCAGAGGGGAGTTCGCAAAATGCAGTTAAGCCAATTCTCTATTTTTTTCTTATTTTCCCCTCTTCCCTTAGGCTTTCTATTTTTTTCACTTGTTTGTACCTTGGTTCTGCTCTGCTGTCCTCTTGATTCCTTTTTCCTAAAATCCCCGCTTTTCCTCCTTAATTCTTATATGGGATTAATAATGAGATGGATTAAGAAGAAGAGTAGATTTATTAGCAAATATTCTAGTTGTTCTCCTTCTTGCCTGTCCCTCTTCCACTTAGATTGGGTTATGCAACTGAGTCTACTCTATGCACCATGAATGATGTGTGTCACTTCTGGATCATGGCAGTTAAGACCAAAATACTTATTTTTACTCATGGTCACCCTAATGTACATAAGATTTAAATGGGAAAGTAGGGCCGGGGATTTAGCTCAGTGGTTCCACCATTTGCCTTGCAAGCACAGGGACCTAAGTTGGATCCCTGGTACCAAAACAAAACAACAACAACAAAAAAAAACAACAGGGAAAGCTACCAGATGGCAAAAAGTTGCCCAAAACGTGCTGGATTTTAAGTGAGCAAAATCAATTTCAATATCTCCCTTTGTATGAAGTCACTGAGATGTTTGGATATAACCTATCCTGATCAGCCCTGATCCTGATCAATCCAGAAATTGGCAGCAAAAGTAGGTACTGCCACCACCAAAATCTAGAACATGTTCTAATTAAAAAAACAAAACCTTGAAACAATTTATTGAGTTGCTTTATACAAATTTAACAATTTCCACACCACTCCCTAACACCAACATAGTTGCTGCACAAAAGCCACAGTCCCTTGCACATTTAAGAAAACGGCCAGGTCTAGTAAGTGCTCAGGCTTTCACCACAGGAAACCCCTGCAGCACCCTGAGCATGCTCTGCCCCACCCTCACAGAGCCAGGCCAAGGATCTGAATTGCTATGGCTGTTTAAATCATTCACTTTTTCCTCACCACAATAAAGCACAAACCACAGAAGTCTCATAAACTCGCCATCAAAGAATGTTTCTCGGAGGCAAGAGGGACCACTAGATTCCTAAAGATGGGGGCATCCTGCTCCAGCTGCACACTCAGTGGCACACAAGGAGGAGGCAGCACCAAGGTGGGAGGGGCTGGGGCTGGGTCACATGGGCAGAGGATTCTGCAGAGTTCAAATGAACTCCCATTTTAGTGAAACAGAGTCTACTGGTTTTCTATTGCTGTGCAACAAATTACTGTAAACTTACTGACTTAAACCATATCATTGCTTTATGGTATATAAATTATACATTAATACAAGGATTAAAAACAAGCAAACAAAGTATCTCTATTTTTCTCACAATTTCTGTGTCAGAAGTCAAGAATCCTTGCCCTGTGTCTCACAAAATTATGACCAAGTTTTAGCTGGGGTTATCATGTGATGCTTAAAATTGCCCTTTAGGATTATGTAGAATTAATTTCTGTGCCTCAGTCGGGTTCATAGCAACTTGCTTCTTTGGGGCCAGCAGGCGTGCCACTCTCTGCTGCTCCAAGTGTCAGTTCTGTGGTCCTTCCTTTCTAAGGCTAACTCCCAAAATCTCCCTTTTGCTTATCTCAAAGTCAGCTGAGTAGGCACCATAACTATATCTATAGAAATTCCTTCACCTGTATAACATAAGGTATGAAATATAACATAAGTTAATCTCCCATATTATATAAGTTAATCTCAGAAGTGACATCCATTACATCCAGCTATTCCACTCACAATCAAGGGGAAGACATGGTCCAGGGCACAGTAATCTAGAAGCCACCTTAGAATTTTGTTTATCACAGATAGAGATTTGATATCACAGACAGAGATAGAGAATTTTGGAGAGAGAAAAACGAAGTTGTGGGCATGAAAAAAATAGATCAAATCAGATTTACTAGCAGTAGAATTAAAGTAGATCTGAGAACATACTTTGAAATTAAGTCTGGGTATAAAAAATAGAAGGCTATTCTAGTTTACATTCATGGTTTCTTTTTTATGAGAAACCCAAAATATAAATAAAGAACAAAATAAAAGATATATAATAGGGAGGTTTTTGGAGAGATGTGTTGCGTTTAGACTCCTGACCCCATGTTTTAAAAAAGTTTTAGTATTTGAAATTTAAAACAACCACTGGGTCCTTGGCTTCTAGAAAGGAGAAGTAAGGTGGAAACTGTGTGGCTTCCAAGGAAGGTCTTTCTGCACTGCTGAATGAAGAATGACTCTTCGGTAGTGGCCTCAGAGATCACAGACAACAATGGGCGACAGATCTTCATTTTGAGTAGAATTAGGGTCTTATCAAAAGGAGGAGGCCTTTCACAACAGTGACTACTGTGTGTTTCCTACTTGTTATGAGGCAGAATTGTGTACCCCTAAAGTTTAATAAAAGAAATTAAAAAATAGGTGGAAAGGAGGTAAGGAAAATTGTAATTTTAAAACTGTACTTTTAAAAACAAGGGCAGCTTAGCATGCAGTTATCCAAATTTACAGTATTTTTTCCCACTTCATGCTACCCTTAAATTGTTAATTTTAGAGTATATGATAAATCTGTAAATTGGACCTGTGCTTTTCTTCTGACACTATATATTCATATATTCCACTCTCAAGAAAACAATACTATTAATTGGATACCTGTCTCAGTCACTTTCCTCATTGGTGGGACAAAATATCCCACACCCACAACTTAAAGGAGGAGAAGTCTGTTTTAGCTCAGATTGCAGTCCATGGCTGGCCAATTCCCAAGAAGAAACAACATGACAGAGGAGCATGCAGAACAGAAGCTGCTCACATCATGGCAGAGGCAAAGCAGGGAGAGAGAGAGAGAGAGAAAAGGGGAGGGAGAGAGATCAAGGGAGGATCCGGGAGGGGTGATAAACCCTTCCAGGCCACGCCCCCAGTGATCTGCCTCTTCCAGCCAGTCTCCCACTCATAACAGCAAGTCAGCTAGCTGCAAACCCCAATCATTCAATCACCTTCCAAAAGCCTCGCCTGAGATCACGAGGCTCTTGGGGGACATATAAATATGAACCATAATTGTACAGTAACTCTGAGCCTTAAACACATGCAGGTGGTTTGCATTCTAACCTAGTGCAGCCACTAGCACGTCCTAGATCATTTATCTTCAGGTCATTTTCAAAACCACGTAAAAACTCCATATTCGCCACAACCTTGAGCACCCACAACCTGTTCTGAATGTGTTCTTCTTCCATTGTACCTAATAAATCTGTCTGTTCCTCTCACTCACATGACCTGAAATGGATTTTGGCAAGGGAAGTTATCAAATCTACTCCACAGTAGGGGACTACTTGAAGTCCCAATCCTCTCAGGGGGCCTCTTGAGAGCCTATTTGGAGGCACATACATCCTCAATTTATATGCTGAAGCTTTAATCTTAGAACCTTAAAATGTCACTTTATTTGGAAATAAGTTAAAATGAGTTAAGGTGAGACCAAATGAATTAAGGTGAGACAAAGAGGCAAATTTGGGCACACACAGAGATACCAGGAAAGAGTATTCATAGAAAGAAAAATTTGAAGGTAGTGCAAGTTGGCCATAGGCAAGCCAGGAAGAGGGCATTATGGAAAAATGAAGGCAGCCAAGACCTTTATCTTAGAAGTCCAGTTTCTAGATCAATAAGAAGATGAATTTGTATTGTTTAACCTGCCCAGTCTGTGTTATTTTTGTGTGTTAGCCCTAGAAAAGAAATATACCATCCTAAAACATTAAAAAAATGTTTTTCTAATTCCTGTTCTTTGACTGATGTGGGCTAGGAGTGGGCATGGATGATAAAGGTTTTCATTGTCTTTCTGTACATAGCTCTGCAGATGAAATGAAACCTGTCTGGACCAGATGGAGAGATTCCTGCATAACCCTGGTGCTCCTGGACTTAGGCTATATGGAGTTGGAGTGTTTTCCTCGAGTAGACATTGAATATATTCTCTGTGTAAGAAGAAGGAAAATGGATATGGGTGATAAAAAAGTATGGATGGTGGCAGCAACAATAATACTGAATGAATTTTCCATGTGTATCTCTAGATTTCCTAGCCAGTTCATTTGCTCTGATGGTCTTCATACTGCTTGTTTTGAACCATTCATTCTCTCTTTGCATAGGAGGTTACACATTCCTGCGTGTAGCCAAAGGGTGTACTGTGCTTCTTCTTTCCTGCCAATATCTCTCACATTTTTTTCCAGTGATAGTGATACTGGGGATAGAACCACACTTAGCCCTTTATTATTATTATTAAAAACATTTTTAACTTTGAGATGGGCTGTCACTACATTGCTAAGTTGGTCAGGCTAGCTTCGAATTTGTGCTCCTACTGCCTCAGCCTCCCAAAATGCTGGGATTTTTGGTTTGTGATTTCCTATCAACAATGAAGGATAAGTAGAAATGATGATGTCAATTTTGAGCAAAAACTTAGAGACATCTATTTTATCTGTTCACTGATTTGAATCTATAGAGAAGACAATATAAGAGAAAAATATTTCAAGTAGGAAAACAGCATGACAAGAATTTGAAATGTATTACACAGCATACTTCATGGGTATTGTAAGCAAGACTCATTGGAAGCACAGAGTAATTATGTGGTTAGGGTAGTGTGTGTGTGTGTGTGTGTGTCTGTGTGTGTGTCTGCACACATGTGTTCACAACACAGACACACACACAGACACACACAGACACACACACACACACACCCCCTTCAGATTTTTCTGAAAGTGGTTATTATGTGCTGGAACTTATAGCTGAGGGGACATTTCACAGGCTCCTTAGGGGCTAGAGTTCATAGTCAGGAGAGTCGAAAGAAGGGGCAACCAGGGCTATCAGTGTGGAATCTTGAAGCAGAAAACCTAAGGAAACACATACCTACTTATATTCTGAGCATGCTTCTAATTCAGGGTATAAAGAGCATCACAGATAAATTACAGTCAATTTCATGCAAGATTTTTTCAAATTAGAAATTATATGTCTTTTATTGCTTCTCTCAATAGTTCTTCATTTTTTAACTTGTTACATGAATTGGAGAAGTCATATTATGCTATTAAAGAACACTTTTCTATATAAATACTGATCAGGCATTTCCAGAGCATTATTGCTCTCTCCTTTGTGTCTGTGACTTTGAACCCCTCACCAAACCTCCAGTGAGCCCCAGTTTCCTCATGTGTAAACTGCTTTAACAAGAGTCTACTTCACAAGAATTTTGCTGGAAGTGAACTTGTGATAATAGATGTATGGAAAATACTTAGCACATTGCCTGGCACTTGGTGGAGATTGTTACCCCCACCCTGTTTGCTCCACCCCCCTTCTCCATCCCTTCAGAAAAGAGAATCAGAAGGGAGGCGACTTTCTATCATTTTACTGGTTTATCCGATGTATGCATTAGAGAATCAATGGTTTTTACGTACTTCTAAGAATCAATGGTTTCAAATACTTCTAAGAATTTTTTTTCTTTTTTAAAATTTTTTGCCTATTCAAAAATAATGTGGCTTATTCATTACTCCTTTCTCCCCTTACCCCTAAAACACACACACACACACACACACACACACACACACACACACACACACACACTACTGTTTATCTGATGGCAGAAATTGAAAGATATGTTGTGAAGAAAGAGAACGCTGACATAGAAACTTCACACATGACCGTAACTGCACACACTTCCAAAAGATGGAAGATGTGAACATTGACATTGGCAAAAAGTGCTGTTACCTTTGCAGACATTGCTTTTGCTCAGATTTGTAACTGTTCTTGTTTTTGTTTTATTTTTCATTTACAGCAGGTGTTGTAAACAACAGCCTGCCCAAATCTGGTCCACTGCCTGCTTTGATAAGTATAATTTTTATTGAATATAGGCACACATATTTTATTTATGGTTTGTCTATGGCTGTCTTTTGTACACTGGCAGAGTTGGATTGTTGTAACAGAAAACCATACGGCCTGAGAAACCTAATGAGTCTCTGCCTTTTTTAAAAGACCTTGCTGTCCTCTTGTTTAGAAGAACGACCTTATAAATGTAAAAAAAAATATGATTTCTTTATCCTGCTGGGCACACTGGGCACACACCTTTTCTTTTAGCCTAAGGATTAAGTCTGAATAGAGAAAAAAAGCTTGCTACTTTGACTTTCTTCTCTTTTATTGTTTGGTAGTCTCAAATTTACTGTATCCTGAGGTAATCAGATTCTGAATCACAGCTTTGTACCTTCTTCCTTGAAATACTTACTAAGTGCCCATATATTTGTGCCAAAACTTATTTTCATGAAAGAGACCACAAATTTTGATATCATTAGCTAATCATGACAAAACTTCTGGGTCTTTTTGTAGATTCTCAAGAAGAAAGTAAGATTTTCTATTTTCTGATTTTTAGAATAGCTTCATTCTTAGAAGTGAAATCTACTCATGGCCATAAACTTCTCTCATGCAGTTGTTGGGAATGAAGATTGACAAATAGAGTAAGTGATTTACCATGAAATTGGCAAAAAATGGAATCCAATTGGATACTTTTGCTGGCAATTTTGCTTCCTAGACATCTGCCTAGTGGTGTGGTCTGCTGAACTGATCATGTCTCATATACTCTCTTGGATATTTAATGATAAATAATAGGCCAGTAAGAAGTATTCAAGCATTCAGTTTGATGGCTTCAGAATGACTAGCTACTTTATGCAGTGGGATAATAAAAATGGATTTGGGGGTTTGCTTGAGATTATCAAAAAGCCATGAAGTGTCCTTGAAACACTATAGTTGTTAATTGCTTATAATGTTTATCTATGACAATTCTATGAAAAGTAAACTTGTTATTTTCCCTTGCCCATGCAAGTAACAATTAAAAAATATATAAATGCATAAAGAGAGTAAAACCTGCAGCATTGTCAGCAGTGCCGCATTCCACTTTATGGACCCTGAAGTAATGGATCTACAAGAGGTATATGCAGGAGCCTGTTATTGACTGTGAAGACATTCTGTATTAGTTGACTGTGAACTGAAGTATCATTTTCCCTCTCATCCTGGCACCTGGATAATATTAAATTTGAACCCTTGATTTGATTGATACATCTCAGCAGCAGGACATTTAGACATTTGTGTCATAAAACCAAAATGAAATATTTTATATCACTGAACACAGCCCTGCAAGGTACAGTAGTTAAAATCAAATGAATTAGCATCAATTTTCCAGTTGTTTAAAAAGCATACACACAGGCTCACATGTGCACATATACACATAAGCCTGCCATAGATGTGCCCCCTTTTCTTGTTTTGGAATAACATTCAGTAAAAACATAAAGTTTTCTAAAGAAGCTGAGGTGGCAGCATTAAAGGCAATAAACAGGGACCTACTTGCATATGCAAAACAGGCACGCACAGGTGCAAGAGAGGTAATTGCTGGTGCAAAATATCCCATTACCTGTTTTACATGCACAACTGCCTGATTTGTAAGGGCAACTAACTGATTTTGTCTTCCTCTGCATAATTTTTATGCACAAATTAGTTGTGTTGGAAAATTTGGCACCAATATTTCTCTGTTCTTGAACCTAAAATATATTATGTATAGGTGACAGAAGCTTTCAAATCAGGCAGTAAAATGTTATTTTCTGTCTATTTTCATTTGTAAAACTAAAACACAGGAAGGCTCTTCTGGAATCTTATTTTTCTTTCCCTGATAACAAGTTTTATAAAAAAATTTAATATAGTACGTTTCATTAGTGCTTTAAAATCTGCTGAAGCCAGGCTGCAACTTGCCTGCCTATTAGTTCAACTGAAGGCTCATCACAGCAGTGCGTTACGCATCGTCTTGGGAACAATTAAAGCGTGCCATCTCCACAAAGCAGTTTTTAAGTGGGCAAAAGATATTTAATGGTAGGGTTTGTGGCACCTAGAATGCAAATACAATGAAAACTATAGGGAATACATACTTACCCTAACACTAAACAGGTTTCCTATAATTCACATGTACACTCTTGGGGATACGAGACCCTGTGTGGACACTCTAAGTGTTGTTAATGAAGTGTTTGCTGTCTGTGGCAGCCTAAGCAGAAGAATGTAATCTGTGGCCAGCTAAAGGGCACTGTTAACAACAGCAATAATGCAAATTTAATATGCACATAATTATTGATCTCTTTAGTAAAAAACCCTTATGAATAATATTCCTTTTTAGGGCTAAGAGCTAAAGTAGCCCGGAAATCAGGCATCAACGGTGTAGTTATTGATAGGCTTCGATGGGTCAGACAGTGTCGTTCAAACAGCAGCTAACGGTATAGACAAATAGGTTCCAAAAGTGATTTGAGAAACAACTTTATAATATATAAAGAAGATTAAATCGAGTATTCCCTTTCCTTTCTAAACAATGACACACATTTCTAAAATAAGGGTGTTTTTATAATTTTTATTTCAAGTGCTCATGGCGGATCATAATAAAATACAGTAGGTGTCTAGTCGAAATACCCTTTTTTAATATCATATGATATGTAAAAATCATAGTGTCAAAATCCATGTAGAATTTGTATGTCATCCTTAATGTGTTTTCAGCATTGAAATTTGGGAGCAGACATGACCTAAGAGCACTGAAAGCTCTGTTTAATTATCTAGTTTCTTAGTTTAGGTGACAATTGCAGTGGCCAGATTTCTTACAAAGGCATGGGTCTGAAGTTTCTCTAGTTTAGAGAAGGAAGAAGTTTTGTCTCAAACCTGAATGTCTATTCTAGGAGTTATTATTGCATGGAATCAGAATCAGTATCTGTTCTCAGGAGGCATTTGGATCCAGAGTGTGTGGTCTTATTATTTTCTAAGATCTATAATAAATTGTGTAAAATGTTATCGATGACTTTCTAAATGGTAACTTCACTATTTTTTTAAAAAGCAGGAAGCAGATGAAATCTAGAATCTAAATTTATTTTCTATATGAAGTAGCTTAGTTTTATTCTGTTTCATTGTCTCTTGAGAAGCTTTTGTGAGGGCAGAAGTTAGGTTTTAATTGTTTCTTTAGTCCAAATTGTAATATTAGCAGTAATATTCTTTTAAAGACACTCACATATAAATGACTTCTGTAAGATAATATAGGAAGTTAAAGAAAGAAGTTCTATGTGAAAGAATTTTGATATCTTCTTTTCATCTTGAATGACAATATGGCCAGCACAAACAGTGCTCTTCTAAATGGATGATGTAATGGTTAATTTTAGGGTCAACATAATTGGGCCAGAGAGATGCCCAGATAAAAATACTATTTCCGGGTGCATCTGTAGATAAGACTTACATGTGACTAGGTAAATTTGGTAAGCAGATGGCCCTCCCCCACGTGGATAGACATCATTCAATCCACTGAGGGCCTAAATAGAACAAAAAGGAAAAGAGAGGAAGTCTCAGACTCATTGACTTTCTGTTTGCCTTCTTAAACTGGGATATTCATCTTCTTGCTTCTCAAGCAGTTCTCAGCCTGGAGTTATACCATAGGCTTCCCTGAATCTTCACATTGCGGATAGCAAATTATGCCTCTGTAGCCACATGACCCCATTCCACATAATAATCTCTGCATCTATCTATCTATCTATCTATCTATCATCTATCTATCATCTATCTATCTCTAGTTTATCATTTCTGTTTCTCTGAAGAACTTTTACTAATACAATGATGCTTGTAAAAGTATAAAATATGTAAATGTAAGGATTAAGTATTGAGAATAGTATTTTAAATATAAAGAAAAGGTATAATCTGATATCTTTTTAAGTACTAAGAATACAATGAGCATCTGTATTGATTGATTAATGGATTTATACATATAAAAAGTTATCAAGAGTCAATAAAGGAGAAAGCTATTTCTTGAGAATCCAAATTAATTACTTTTACCTTTTCCAAGAGATATTCAAGAATATTTGAGAAGAATTACTTGATTTTAGGCAGGTATGAAAAGGAAAAATAGGCCACCCATTTCAACATTTGAAAAGAAAATCAAAGGCAATAATATTATTATAACTGATATGCACATACTTTTGCTAAAATACGCATTTACTTTCATACAACTTTATTCTTCAGTGAAAGCGACTTCTGAATATACAAATAAATGTTATTCAATTTTTTATATAACTAAGACTTTTCATGGAAAAATTTATAAGTCAATCAAATATTTCTAATGAAGCCCTATACCCTTACTTTTTACTTGGAACACATGAGCATCCTATACATATCTTTTATACAAAATATATATCGGATACAAAGAGCAATGGGTTTATTTTATTATATAAAAAGCAACTGGAGATGGTACAGAAGTAATAACATTGAAGGAAAATGGAAGTGAAGCCCTTTACAAAACAAGAATTGATTTTGAAGGAGATCAATACATGTTTGCATATAAAAATTATACCTACTATGGAAATTACAATGAAAGTGCTGAAATCTCTAAATCATTCATGGAAAATGAACACTTGAGAATAAAATGTACAAAACGGAGACTTAAGTAAAGTGGTACAAATTTTTTTCTGAAAATATTGATTATGATTCAATAAAACTAAGAAAATTGGCTCTAAGTCTATGTACATGCTCTGTTAGGATCCAGATTGCTTCCTCCTCAGCTCTTCTTTTTTCTATTTTTGCCTTCTCTTCTACATTCCACTTTAAGGATAGCTGCAGGCCTCACTCTTGTCTCTTCTGAGTTTGAACTGCCCATGTTGTTCATGCTCTGGAGTTTCTACAATACCACATTTTAAAAAAAGTCACATTATAGCATCTCTCAATAAGAAATTGCCATTTGTGTAATGTTGGCTTAGCCAGAGAATGTTTTCCAAGGAGAGCAGAAAGCAGATTCTTCTTTCAAAGTCATAAGAACCTTTAAAAGGAAGAAGAAAGGCCAGTCATTTTTTTAAATGAGGTTATAGATACTCATCTGCAGGTTTTCTTTCTTTTTTCCTTTCTTTCTTTTTAACATGTATCTTTCATCCTGCTTTCATTGGTTGGATATGTTTAGTTTAAAAGGTGCATATGATAATTTCTGAGCTAGGGAAAAGAACTTTATATTGGCCTTTTCAGCTACTAAATAGGGATAATAGAAAGGAAAAATAAACATTCCCAGTAAAAGTTAATTTTCAGAGAAAATGAAAATAAATTGTTATTGTAATCAATTATCAACATGATAATGTATTAAATAGTACTTTATTTTTTGGAAAGAGTGGTTTCAACTGTTTCAGCTACAAGAGCTGATATGTATTCACCCCTTTTTAAATCTACTATAACCTTCTACTTTTGTTATGAACTTATTTTATTTCACTTTTTATAACTGTTTCTACCTATCACAGGGTTCTAAATTCCTTGATGATATCAAACTGTCCTTGTTTATGTTTCTCTTCAAGGTATAGCTCATCATCTCAGTAAATATTTTTGAAATAAAATTAAAGTGCATTATCAATATAGACATTGAATATAATTGTGTTATCATGGAGAAAGCAATATGTGCTAGAGTCTGAAGAATGAACAAGAATAATTTTTGAAATACTTAAAGTCTAGTTGAGTTAGTAAGTATATATTAAAGAAAAATAAACTATATAATGGGAGATAGCATAGTCTAAATGCCAGGAGTGATTGTTAGGAGGCACAGAGGGTACGAGCAGTGAGTCGTTCAGTGTTGGAAAGGATAAAGAAAGCATGACTCTCTGACATATTTCTGCTGTGATCCTGAAAGAAAACCTCGACTCCCCCTCTGCAACATGCTTCTGTGAGGACTTATGAGCAGGATTCAAAACTCTCGGGTCTGTTTACTTCCTGCTTCTCTAAATGCCAATGTTTAGTTCAAGGACAAATTTATTTATGTAATTTCCATCTGAAAAATGCTGTTATAATATTCAAAGTAATGTAAAATGTGAATGTGACGACACAAAGCATCCTTTTTTTGAAAAATAAGAAATTGTTGATATGTTAAGAAAAGCAGAGTCCTTAATTCATGTCCTTAGCATCAGGGAAATGTATCATTTTCTTGTTTTGTTCTGTTTGCTTTTCTGTAGAAGGAGAAGAAGAAAGGAAACTCATCATTGAGAATAATGTTTTTCAAGAGCATGGGGAATATTTAGCATTTTTCTTATCACAGCTATGAATCCCACACCCAGAGATGAGGCCCCCTGCATTCAAAATATGGAGCATCCTGAGTCCCCAAAGCACTGAAGAAGTGAGACTTTATGTTTTTCTGATTAAAAGATTCCATAGCATGTGCAATATTTGTTCATTTCTATTGCTTCTCCTTATGTTAACCCAGAAGACAGCTTTACTTAGGTTTTGCTGAAGTGCAAGCATGATGTTCCACCTAGGAGATAAGACTGTTACCACAGAATTATAGCCTGCTTGGACAAAGAACTGTGAACAAGGAATCTTAGGGGGTGGGATGGAAACTTCAGCATGAACTGTGATCAGGTGAGGAGGAGCCCAGTTAAAGTAGGGCATGTTATCTGCAAAGTAAAATAACAGGTGGCAGAAATCAGTTAGTGTTAGAGTTTCAGCAAGATCTAACTCCCTATACCTAATAGCAGAGCTGGTTACTATAAACTCAATTTTTTATAAATTTTTATTAAGTACTTAAAACTCATTCAATCATTTGTTCATTTAATCAATATTTAATGCTTTGCTTTGGAGTAGAAGGGTGAGGATGAAGGTAGGAAAAAAATACATTATGTGTGGGTGGGGGATTTAGCTCAGTGGTGACGTCGTCTACCTTGCAAGCTCAAGGTCCCGAGTTTGATCCCTGGTACCTAACTAACTAACTAACTAACTAAATAAATAAATATAAAAAGTATGTGTTACAATGGAGTCTGAGAGTCCAACAAAGTTCCAATACATTTTGCGCAAAACAATTTGAGAATTGACACATTGAAGGGGTAAGAGGGACAGTATCACTGTACTTGGGTCACCCCCGCCCCCCAGGATGAAAAGTCATTGCCAAGAGCCTCTCCCTTCTGCCTACATTTTTATCTGTGGGGAAAAAGTAAGAACACCATGATCACTTGGGTCCCCTAGTCATGCAGATCCTGCCACTAAAGTTCCACTTGTTTCTTTCCTCACCCTGATTACTGAGCACAGCTAAGAGGTAGGAACAGGCTAAGCCTAGAGAGGCCAAAAATTCTACTAATCACTCTTTAGACCCCACCAGGGAGCCAGTCCTTGAGAAGGTGGTGTAGTTTATGTGTGAAGTAATCCCAACTGGCCCGTGGACACCCTAAGCAATGTGTCTCACTTCTCCTTTCCTATGCTAGATTCCTACTCATACCCCAAGGGATAGGGAGAACAAGCATCTTACTACACAATTGGATAAAACTTGATTACTTCAGGTATCACCCTAGGGGAGACAAGTGGAGATTCTCAGCATGCAGCCTGGCTTTTCAGAAAATGCAGGGCAAAAATTCCTTCCCCCAACCCTATACCAAAGAAGAGAAAGCAAGAAGTGTGGAGCAGGCAGAACAATAACAAATGTCTGAGATAACCTTGGAACCTCTAACTAGGCCGACTGATGAAGGCATTTCTTTCCTAAAAGTAGGCAGAAAAGACTAGATGAGGTACTGGCTTCTACCAATGTAAAGCTAGAAATGCAGTACTTCACTGAGTCTGGTGCCACATTCTTGTAATCCCAACACTCAGGAAGCTGAGGCAGGAGGATCGCTGTGAGCTGGAAGCCAGCCTGACTACATAGAGAGTTCATTAGCCTGATTGTATAGCGAGACCCTGACTCTAAAAAATAAAAACATGGATAACCTGGAAGGAGTTCCTAGAAATAAATTTGTGAGCTAGTAAGTCTGAATCATGAATAAAAAGAAAATAAGAAGAGATGAGAAAACCCAGAGAATAAAACCAGCAGTTGCTAGATTATACAAAGAAGACTAATATAAGATTAGTTGGAATCAGTGAAAAGTCAGAAGACAGTACAAATGATAGCAGCAAACTTTAAAAATATGAGCAAGAAATTTAATGTATAGGTACAAGAGGCAAATAGGACTACAAATAGCCACAATCATACAGGAACTTCCCCATGACAACCAGAGTCAAAATACCTCTTAAAAGCTGTAGAGAAAAATTACTTGGGAAGGTAAAACCATTAAAATAATAGCACATTTTGCAAAACAAACTTTAAAATCCAGGAGAGTTGGGAGTGAAATGTTTCAAGCTCTTGAACAACTTACAACCTACACTAACATATCCTGAAAAGCTATCTTTTCACAACTGATGGAGAAAAAAGATATTTCCATGACAAAGAGTACATCATGACCACAAAAGTAGCACTCAAAAAACCAAAAAATTCCTGAGGATATCCTAGACAAAGACAATACAACCAAGGATGCCAAAAGGCCTAGTGGTATGAATACATCAGGTAAGGTGAGCACTTTAACAGACAGGGGAAAAGGATTCAGCAACAGGAAAATAATGCAATGACATGAATAAGTCAATGGCTTTCAGTAATAACTCTGAATGTGGATAGTCTCAAATCCTCAGTCAAAACATACAGATTGTCAAATTGGATCAAAAAACAATACTCAGTGGTACACTGTATAAAAGAAATACATTGAATCAAAAAAGAAATTCATAGCCTAAATATACAAGTATGGAAATCAATATTCCCAGCAACAGGAGTCTGAAAACTAGCAGGAGTAGCTATCTTATTTTCAGACAAAGAACAATTAAAGCCAATATTGATCAGAAAGGAAAGAATGTCCATATATATATATGTGTGTGTGTGTGTGTGTTAAGGCAATAATTCAACAGGAAGAGATAATAATTATAAATATATATGTATATATTTGTATGTGTGTGTGTGTATA
>NW_022900914.1:35215204-35254461 GCF_012274545.1 Fukomys damarensis | reverse complement strand
ATATATATATATATATACACATATATATCAAGCACAGGTGCACACAACTTTATAACATCATAAAAATCACTACTGGATATAAGAGGTCAGACAAACATCAACACAGTATAGTGGAGATCTCTATACCCCACTATCACAAATAGACAGATCAACTTGACAAAAAAATCAATAAAGAAATATAAGAAGTGAACTGCACAGAAGGACTGTGGTCTACCCAACAAGAACAGATATCATATTCTTCTCAGCAATGTATGGAACTTTACCCAAAACAGATGACTTCTAGTCCATAAAGCATGCTTAAGTAAATGCAAAAGAATCAAAATTATCCCATTCATCTTATCAGACCATAATGCAATAAAACTAGAAATAATGACAAAACCCCACTGAAATTATGCAAATATATGGAAATTATGTAATACAGTCTTGACTAATCAATGTGTCACAGAAAAATATTTAAGGAGGAAATTTGACATTTCCTAGAATCAAACTATAATACCAATACAACATACCACAGCCAATGGGACACAATGAAAATAATCCCGAGATGGAAGTTTATAGCTGTGAATACTACATAAGAAAAATAGAATGAGTCCATATTCATAGCACAGTAGTCTAAGGTCTAAAATAGGAACAACTCTTGAAGATATAGGCATAGGTGAGGACTTTTTGAACAGATCCCCAATTGTGCCAGAAACATCAAAGAATCAACAAATAAAATCAAGAATCAACAAATGGCATTATGGCAAATTAAAAAGCTTCTGCACAGCAAAGAAAACAATCAAATTGAGGAGACAACCTATAAGATGGGAAAAATCTTTTGCCAGGTGCACTTGAGACAGAGGACTAATACCTAGATTATATAAAGAACTAAAAAAAAGCAAAATTAGACCACACAAAAGACCAAAACAAAAAATGAGCAACTCAAATGAATAGTCACTTTCAGAGTTAGTACGAATGGCCCCGTAAACACATGAAATGTAAACTAGTATTTGTGGGAATGTAAATTAGTACAATCATGGAAATCAGTATGGAGATTCCTCAAACAACTAAAAATAGAAATTTCATTTGACCCAGCTATTCTTCTCCTAGGTATTTTTCTGAAAGAATTAAAGACATATTATTAAAATGATACAACTATACTCGCATTTATCACAGCATGACTTATAATAGCTAAATCTTGAAAGTATCCTATATGTTCACCAATAGATTAATAGACAAAGAAAATGTGGTATTTATACACAATGGAGTACTGCTTTGCTATAAAGAAGAATAAATTTGAGTCATTTGTCATTTGTAGGAAAATAGATGCCTCTTGAGACTAAAATATTAAGTAAAATAAATTAGACATACAAACTTAATACTTCATGATTTCTCTTATATGAAAATCTCAAAGTATATGTAAATTAAAGAGCAAAATAAAAAACAGATAGTAGTAAACAGGGAGATAGATCTTTTTGGAATGGGAAGGGGACCAAGAGATGTGGGTGGGGGATTGAAGGGAGGGAAATGAAGAGAATTCAGATGTGTTATCTGTATGTACCAACTCTTCATGATGAATGTAATCATTATGCACCAGAAACATAAACTAATAAATTAAAAATAAAAATAGCTTGAGAAAGACACTAATAAGTGGAAACATATCTCACATTCATGGATCAGAAGAATCAATATTGAATCTAGAATGTAGCTACTACTCCAAATAATGTACAGATTGAATGTAATCCCTATCACAATTTTAATAGCTTTTTTGCAGAATAAACAATCTTAAAATTTGTGTAGAACCACAGCAGATCTTGAATAGCTAAAACAGTCTTAATCAAAAGAGTAAAGCAGTAGGCATTGTATTTCCTGATTTATTTTACAAGCATGCAGTTATCAAAATAGCCCTCTTGTTCATAAAAGCAGGCATAGACCAATGCAGCAAAATAGAAAGCCCAGTATAATAATCACACACATACATTCAACAAATTTTTGACAAAGCCAACAATGGGGAAATGATGGTCTCTTTAATAAATGGAGGAGAGAAAACTGTATAATTCATATGCAAAAAGGTAATTGGATTCATATCTTATACAATACATGAAAGTCTACTTAAATGGTATGTAAATTGAAACTGTAAAACTCCTAGGGTAAAACACAGGGGAAAAGTTCTTTGAGATGGATTTTTGGATGTGCCACCCAAAACACAGGCAATAAGGGCAAAAGTAAATAGGCAGGATTGCATCAAATTAAAATGTTTGCTGGGTGTCCTGGTACACACTGCCTGTACTATCGGCATTCTGAAAGCCTGAGTCAGGAGAATTCCAAGTTTGAGAGAAACCCTTTCTCAAAATAAAAAATGAAACAAAAGCTAGGGATGTAGCTTATTGTCAGGACCCTGGGCCCAATCCCTGCACTACAAAACAAAGAAGCAAAAACATAGCAAACTAATACCTAAGATGCATCCATACAACAAAGAAAACAAAATGCATAGGCAAACTAAAAAATAGGAGAAAATGTTTGCAATTAATATCTAAAAATTTAAAGAAGTCATAGAACTTTGTAGCAAAAGAATAGACATCAAAAATATATCAAATAACCTAATTACAAAATGATCAAAGTCCTAAATAGATATTTTTCCAAAGAAGGTACCCAAATGGCCAATAAATAGAGGAAAAGGGGCTGCACCTAATTATTGAGAAAATAGACATCAGAGATCCCGTCCTCTCTCTGGCCTGCCTCAATCCAACCTGTGAGGACTGGTTACCTCCATGGTGGGTCTGCCCCTGCCCCACCCTTGACCTGGCCTGCATCCAGTGGAAGGTGGAGGTCCGGGTCAGCCATGCAGAGATCCTGTCCTTGCTCTGGCCTGCATCAAGCCAACCAAAGAGAGAACAGAAGTGAACAACTGCAATAAAGGCATATCAGATCTCCATAGTTGGTAAGTTGGAGAGATCACCACCTGCCATTTGAGCTTTGAATATATTCAAGGAAAAGGCAGAGGGAATCTGCAGTAGAACCCTGCAGAGGTCAACCCTGCAGAAGGTCAGGGAGCTCAATTTGGGCCTTGCAGCCCGAATTCAGCCTGAATCTCAGGGGTTTGCAATTGGATAGCTGAGACTAAATGACTTAATTCTGCATATTGTTGTGCACATTGTCTATTGTGACAGCAGAGATATAGTGTGAAAGAGGCCATTCAAATTCTTTTTCTTCTTTCTTTTCCTCATTCCATTCTTCAAATTATTTCTTTTTTCTGTTTTATTTTTCCAACTCAGCCTATTGCTCCCCCATATTATTCTTCATCTCCCTTTCTGTTCCTGTTCCTGCCCTAGCTCAGATTTCTTCTTTTTTTGTTTGTTTGTTTGTTTTTGTTTTTGTTTTGTTACCAAGGATTGAACCTGGGTCTTTGTGCTTTCAAGGCAGGCAGCAGAACCACTGAGCTAAATCCCCGGCCTTTTTTTTGTTTTTTCTTCTTTCTTTATTTTCTTTTGTTCTCTCTTTATCCTTCACTCAAAGGTCAATAGTTTCAAAGGAAAGTGATCCCCTATTACTGTTAAGTTGTTATATTCTTGTCCTTATTCTTGCACTCTCTCTTTCCTTCTTGTCTTCAACAGTTTCCTAAAGTTTGCATGGTCATCCTGTGTCCTCTGGCTTCACTTGAAACCTTCTCCAATTCTTCTACCTATCTCTTCCTCTCATCCTAACTCTGTCTAAGGCCCCAAGACAGGTCTCTTAAAAACAGTATAGGATCAGCCGGGCGCGGTAGTGCATGCCTTTAATTCCAGAACTCAGGAGGATCTCTGAGAGTTCAAAACCAGCCTGGGCTACATAGTGAGTTCCAGGTCAATCTCAACTACATAGTGAGACCCTGTCTCAAAAACAAAAACAAAAACAAAAACAAAAAACACCCACACAGTATAGGATCATGAGAAATTGATCCAATAACTCCTAGAAGATGCAAAGAAGAATAACATAAGACTGATAGGAATCCATAAAGTAATAGAGGAAAATACAAATGACTTAAAGAAGCTGTTCACAGAATTAATGACAGAAAACTTCCCAAACAGATGGGGAGAATTTGACATACAAATAAGTGAGGCATAACTTATAACTAGCCACAAAAAAAAAAAAAGAAAATCTACACCTAGACACATAATGATCAAGATCCCAGAAACCCAACAGAAGAACAAAATATTACAAGCAGTAAGAGAAAAGAAACAAATCACATGCAAAGGGAAGCCCAACAGAATCACTGCAGACTTTTCAACCCAAACCCTCAGGTCAAGGAGAGCCTGGAGTGAGGTATTTCAAGTCCTAAAAGAAAACAATCTCCAACCTAGACTGATGTATCCTGCAAAACTCTCTTTCAAAATGGATGGGGAAAAAAGATACTTCCATGACAAAGAACACCAGAGAAACTTCATGAATAATAAACCAGCACTACAAGGAATTCTAAATGATATCCTAGAAAAAAACAATGAAGGTCACAACACCACAAGGTCCAACAGAGCAAATCAATTAGGCAAGGCAAGAAACAAAAGGGAGAGGGGTAAAAATTAAAAAGAGCCAACAACAGTACAATAACATGACAATAATAAGTCAGTACATATAAGTTATAACCATCAATGTCAATGGCCTCAATTAAACAATCAAGAGAAATAGACTGGCAGAATGGGCCAAGAAGCAATATCCAATAATTTGTTTTATACAATAAACACAACTAGTACAAAAAGAAGCCCATAGACTAAAAGTGAAAGGATGGAAGAACAGTTCTCCATGTGACAACAGCCCAGAAAAAAGCAGGGATAGCTGTCCTATTTGCAGACAAAGTAAATTTCAAACCAAAACTGATTAAGAGAGACAAAGAAGGCCACTGCATCCTTGTAAAGGGAGCAATTCAAGGGGAAGATATGACAATCATAAATATATATACACCAAATATTAATGCCCAAACTATATAAAACAAATATTAATTAATATGAAAAACCAAATAAACACTAATACAAGTTGTAGTGGGGGACCTAAATAACTGTCTATCCTAAATAGACAGATCATCTAGGCAAAACATCAATAATGAAATACTAGAACTGAGCCAAACTTTTGAAAGCATGGACTTAACAGATGTCTATAGAGTGTTCCACCCCACAAAATCAGAATACATATTCTTTTCTGCGGCACATGGGTCATTCTCCAAGATAGACCACATACTAGTTCATAAAACAGGTTTAAATAAATGTAAAGGAATTGAAGTTATCCCATGCATATTATCAGATCATAGTGCAATTAAACTGGAGATCAATAGCATAAGAAACTGTAGGGACTTCACAAACACATGGAAAATGAACAACACTCTCCTGAACAATCAATGGGTCACAGAGGAAATTAAAGAAGGGATTACACAGATTTTACAAATAACAGATAATGCCAGTACAACATACAGGAATCTGTGGGACACAATGAAAGCAGTTCTCTGTGGAAAATTCATAGCAGTGAATGACCACACAAGGAAAACAGAGTGAGCTAAAAAAAAAAAAATGTAATGATGAATCTTAGACTCTTAGAAAAAGAAGAGCAAGAAAAACCCAAAACTTATACAAGGGAGGAAATTATAAATATTAGAGCAGAAATCAGTGCAATGGAAACTAAGAAAATGATACAAAAAATCTGTGAATTGAAGAGGTGATTTTTTGAAAGAATAAATAAAATCAATAAATCCTTAGCTAACCTTATCAAAAAAAGGAAAGAAAGGCTCAAATCCATATAATTAGGGAAAAAAAAAGATAAAATCACAACAGATCCAGCAGAAATCCAGAGGAGCATCAATACCTACTTTGAGAAACTGTAATCTAATAAAATGGAAAACACAGAAGAAATGGACAGGTTTCTAGATACTTATGAATTACCAAAGTTGAACGAAAATGAAAGAATTCTAAACAGCCCAATTTCAGTCAGCGAAATTGAAAACATAATTAAAAGTTTACCAACAAAGAAAAGCCCAGGTCCTGATGGATTCGCCACTGAATTTTACAAGACATTTAGAGAAGAACTACTGCCACTACTCCTTAAACTTTTCAATGAAATTGAAAGGGAAGCAATACTTCCAAATTCATTCCTAGAAGAAAGTGTTACTTTGATTCCCAAATCAGGGAAAGACCCACCTAAAAAAGAGAACTACAGGCCAATCTCCTCAATGAACATAGATGTAAAAATCCTTAATAAGATACTTTCAAACAGAATACAGAGGGTCATCAAGGTCATACACCCTGACCAAGTTGGATTTATTCCAGGGATGCAAGGATTGTTCAAAATACATAAATCAATAAATGTAATACACTATATTAACAGAGTCAAGGACAAAAATCATACAATCCTCTCAATAGATGTAGAAAAAGCATTTGGCAATATTCAACACACATTTATGATAAAAACCTAGCAAAAATTGGAGTAGATAGTCTATATCTCCAACTTAATAAAGGCTATGAAAAACCAACAGCCAACATCATATTAAATGGCCAGAAACTGAAAACCTTCACATTAAAATTTGGAACAAGACAAAGATGCCACTCCTGTTCAATACAGTTCTGGAAACATTAGCTGCAGCAATTAGATAAGACAAAGAAATTAAAGGAATAAAGATAGGTAAGGAAGGACTTAAACTGTCATTATTTTTGATGACCTGATACTCTATATTGAAGACCCCAAAAAATCTACCAAAAGACTTCTAGACTTAATTGACACTTTCAGCAGAGTAGCTGGATACAAGGTCAACACTCAAAAATCAATAGCCTTCCTTTACCCAAATAACAGACTCACTGAGAGAGAAATTAGGGAAAGAATTCCTTTCACAAAAGCATCCCCCACCAAAAAATGAAGTATCTAGGAATCAATTTAACGAAAGAAGCAAAAGACATCTACACTGAAAACTACAGCACCCTGCAAAAATAGATTGAAGAGGATATAAGAAAATGGAAAGATATCCCCTGCTCCTGGCTAGGAAGAATCAACATAGTGAAAATGGCCATACTACCAAAAGTGCTATACAGATTCAAAGGAATGCCAATTGAAATTCCAACAGCATACTTCAAAGAACTAGAAAAAATAATCCAAAAATTCATTTGGAACCAGAAGAGACCTAGAATAGCAAAAGCCATCCTAGGCAATAGAGACAAGTGGCAATAGAGGCAGTGGGTATAACAATTCCCAATTTGAAACTATACTACAAAGGCACTGGGATAAAAAACAGCATGGTACTGGCAAAGAAACAGATATGAGGATCAGTGGAATAGATTGGAAGATACAAAACTCCAGGTGTACTTGGCTACCTCATCTTTGACAAAGGAGTCAACCATCCTCACTGGAGGAAAGATAGCCTCTTTAATAAATGGTATAGGAAAGACTGAATTTCAACCTGCCACAGATTAAAACTAGACCCTTATCTTTCCCCATGCACTAAACTAAAATCCAAGTGGATTAATGATCTAAACATTAAAAAAGAGACACTAAATTTGCTGGAAGATAAGTTAGGCAGAACTCTTGAAGATATTGACATAGGAAAGGACTTTATGAGCAAATCCCCAGTAGCATGAGAACTAGCCCAAAGAATTAACAACTGGGATCTCATCTTATTAAAAAGCTTCTGCACTGCAAAAGAAACCATCAACAGAGCTAAGAGATAATCTACAATATGGGAAAAAATTTTTACCAGCTCCTCCTCAGACAAAGGGCTCTTATCTAGAATATATAAAGAACTCAAACAAAACAAAACAAAACAAAACAAAACAAAACAAAAAACAACCAGGTCCTCCAAATATAAAGACCCAATTCAAAAATTGGCATCTGAAATGAAAAGACATTTCTCAGACAAGCAAGTAAAAGCATCAAATAAATATATGAAAAAATGTTCCACATCACTGGTCATTCGAGAGATGCAGATGAAAACAACATTGAGATTCTACCTCACCCAACAAAGAATGGCTGCTATCAAGAAATCAACCAATAACAAATATTGGCGGGGTTGTGGGGAGAAAGGAACCCTTCTCCATTGTTGGTGGGAGTGCAGACTGGTGAAACCACTGTGGAAATCAATATGGAGACACCTCAAAGAACTAGGTGTGGAGGCGCTATTTGACCCAGCTATCCCTCTGCTGGGTATCTTTCCAAAAGAAGTAAAAGAATCATACCAAACTGATTTTATATATATATATATATATATATACATACATACATATACACACACCCATGTTTATAGTGGTACAGTTTGTAATAGCTAAAACTTGCAAACAGCCCAATTGCTCATCAGTTGGAGACTGGATAAAGAAGATGTGGCTTTTCTATAAAATGGAATACTACTCAGCCATAAAGAATGAGAAATTAGAGTCATTCATAGGAAAATGGATGCATATTGATATCATATTCTTAAGTGAAATAAATAAGTCATGCATGTGTAAATACCAAATAGTTTACCTGGTGTGAAAAACTAAAAGTGTAAATAAGATCCAAATGGTATAATTGACAATGTGAAATAAGAAGAAAAGGAGTAAAGGTGTAGGAGCAGTGGGAAGGGTAGGGGAAGGGAAATAAGGGAAAAGAAAAAATATGAGAAAATGGAAAAATGGAAATAAAGACTTTGTAAATAGCGAAGGAAGGAGGGGGTGAAGGGAGGGCAGGGATAAGGGGGAAAATGAGAACCAAGACATGTCATGGAAAGGTACAAGATCCCAATGATGAATGTAACTGTAATGTATACTTAAAATGTACCAATAAACTTAATGAGAGAGAGAAAAAAGAAAACAGAAATCGAAACCATAAAAAGACTTCACCTCATACCTGTTTGAATGAATATGGTCAAAAGTCAAAAGATAAAATGTCTTGAGGATGTAGAGAAGAGAACCCACTCTTAGTAGAAATGTATATTGGTACAATCATCAGGGAGTACAGTATAACAGACTACTCCATGATCCAGAAATCCCACTGCTACATATTTATCTACAGGAACAAAAAGGAAAAGATGCCTGCACTTCCATGTTCACTGTAGCATTATTAACAAGAGCCAAGTTATGGAAACAATCTGTGTCAATTAATGGATGATATGTAAAGAAAATGTAATATATTCAGTAGAATATTTGTCAGTCTTAAAAAGAAGGAAGTTCTCCCATTTGTGATAATACTGATGAACCTGGGAGGCATTAGTGAAATAAGTCGGGCACAGAAAAACGAATGCTGCATGCAAGATGTCATTTATGTATGGTATTTAAACATGTCTAACTCATAGAAATAGTACAAGGCGGCTACCACAGGTGGAGGAATGGAGAGGTGTTGGTCGAAGGGTATACATTTGCAATTATAAAATGAGTAAGTTCTAAGGACTTAATGTGTAGCACAATAAATAGTTTAAAATGTTCTATATACTCGAAATTTGCTACGAGGGTACATCTTCAATATTCTTGACACACATCACTAGGTAACGATATGAGATGGTAGATACGATCATTAGCTTGATGGTGGTAATCATTTTACAATGTATATGTGTATCAAATATCACACTGTGATATTATACTATTGACAAATGTCACATTGTCAATTATACTCAATAATGCTAAAAAAGTTGCTGATGATGTCATTCTTATACAAAGAATTTTAAAATTAGTATTTTTGATTTTATTTTGACTCTGAATAGGACGACTCACTTCTTGATGGGTCAGTTGTCCTTAGAAAAAGAAATTGTTAAGCTTTTCTTGGGATCCAAATCCACTCAGCTGATATAAATCCCCTAGACACAAGTAGCCTTAGAAACACCCAAAGTTTGAGCTAATTGGGTTGTATTGTATGTAAGAAATTCAGATGAGGTATTGAAAACAAGATTTTAGAGTTTACAGAGGATACTAAAACTGGAGGCTGAGCAAATAATGAGGAACAAAACAATCAGACTCGAAAGGATTTGGATTGTATAAGTAATTGGATCAGCAGATGGCAAATGCAGTTCAGTACAGGAAAATGTAAAATAGACTTGCAGCAAAAGAAACAAACTGGAGAATGTGTGCTAAATGGAACAATCATACAGAATGCTGACCAGGAAATGGAAAGGAGGGGTGAATATAAAACATAAATCATAACAAATCTTGGTTTATGGCTAATTCTGTCATTTTACAATCCTACCAGAAGTATGAAAATGCATATCATCTATACTAAGAACTTACTGAATCTTATGGGAAAGAGTTTCTTCACATTTCAATTATTTTGTCCCTCAGTTTTGTAAGATACTTTTCAAACATTTTAAGGATTTGCTGTTTTTGAGCATACATTTTTTTCTTTATTTAGTTTTATGCACAATTTTCTAAATTACTCTTTCCATGAGATTCAGAACAATGTTTTCAGGATATTTTACTAATTACCCTATATTTCACCTTGTCAGAAAAATCCCCAGGAGACCCCACATCAGGGTAGTACCCCCTGCTTGTCCTATTCCCAGAAGATAAAATATGCATTTTCTGAGATCGGAGAGATCAACTGTTTGGTGAGTTATAAGGAGTTATAGGTACTGTATTTAAATTGTGTGTGTGCATGTGTGTGTGCATAAAAGAATTATCTAAGCCATGGTTTACAAGGAGAAACATCTAGATGCCTTCTCCAGAGGCTGGCACAGTACTACTAAAAAGAAACCTGGAAATTGACGTCTTTAAGAAGTACTCGTGGTTATACTGATGTAGGTTAACATTAAGAGGCATTTTAAAAAGCAAGTACAGCCGGGGATTTAGCTCAGTGGTTCCGGCCACTGCTTCGCAAGCACAAGGACCTGAGTTAAATTCCCGGTACTGAAAAAAAAAAGCAAGTACATAGGAAAAAAAACAAAAGCAATAAGAACACCAAGTCTGAGTTCCTACTCATCTACTTGACTGACTTATCAACAGTCATACAGCTCAGGCCTCATGTTCTTTATCTGCAAATGAGTATAGCAAATTCCACTATGCTTGACAAGGGAGCAAACGAAAAAATAACTTAGAAGTTATTGCATACAAATGGAAACCAAGGCAAAATGCTAGCCAAAATGTAACACGTACAGTTCTGATCCCATATAACACTCTTTTAAATGAATGACTGACGCAGCCATCCACACCCAGAGTCAGTTTCCTTTTTATCTCTTGCCACAGGAATCCTCACCCATAGTTGATCTCTATGACCAAGTAGGTACGGAAAGTATTAGGTGTTTTCTTTTGTGTATTTTTAAAAAGTGCTAACAGAAGGTTACTAACTGTGTCTCATGGTTTCGTTACTCCCAGGGAGCAAGGTTTTGAATAGCAGTCTTCAGTGTTCAGATCCAGTTGCATACCCTATGGTCACAGGTAGTCAACTCCAGCTTTTGTTGTGGAGAATGAAAATGACTTCTGCTGGCCTGATGTGCACATAATAATCACCCTTTCATCATGTAGTCCTGAGGTCTGTTTTTCATCTGCACAAAGTAAAACGGAAGTCTGTTTACAAATAGAAACTGCCCATGAAACAAAGTCTCGTGAAATCAATTGAGAATATGTGAAAATTTCCATAGTTCTTTTCTTATTGAAATTCTGCATTATCCAGGCTGTCTCATACAAAGTGTGACAGTTAGGGTTGGTTGAATTGAATTAAACAATGATAAAGCCTGAAACAACATGAGTTAGCTAAGCAGAGGCATCCTAAGACATTCTACCCTGGGTGAGATTTGCAGTGAACACAGCAGAGTGTATGCACAGCCTCTCCAATGCTAGTCTTGGTTCCATAAGCCTCTCTTTGGAACAGTCCGTGAACATGGCCACCATGTAATTAGCTCAGCAATAAGTTAGGTGTTTAAAAATATTTTTTCAGGTGCTTTTTTGTATTCATGATAGATTCTCAACACCAAAAATCAATCTCAATCAAAGCGGCAACTGAGTTATCATAAATTATCATGAAAAGGTTTTCTACTGAGTAGATGGTTAATTACTATCTAATTTGAATAATTTTGCATATTAATGAGAAAGGGATGAAAATCATTTTTAGATTCTTAACTTCAGCTGAGAAACCCATGGAGATAATGGCTCCTTTTTAAAAAGGCATGTGATCTCTGTTACTAAAAGAGATACTGATTTTTTTTTCAAAAATTTACTGACTTGTTTTAAGTTGATTAATGGATTAGTGTTTTGCCATTAATAAACTATATTCAAATGAAAGACAACTCCATTATTTGACTCCATAGCCCCTAGCTGCCTGCCAGGTAAGAAAAATGGAAAATAGATGAAGAATGTGCTAAGAAAAAATATAACCTTGCTCAGTCCTTCAAAATTTCTGGATGCAGAGATTTGTATGCTTTTGATTATAAATGTACTTTTATAACTTGTATTTCTTGTTATATGAAGTTCTATGCATGTGTGTTTACAGGTGGTGTTTAGAGCTAGGATACACATATGAACCTGAAAGTAGGGATATACTTTTAAAATTACTGTATCCTTCAATGTGAAAAAGTGACTGACAGTTGCCTCAGGTCTCAGAAATTATTGCCAGCCAGAAGTCAAAAGTCACTTGTATGAAGTGGCCTTGAAACCTTTCTGAGCGTTTTAAACAAAGAAAAATATTTCTTTTTATTTTAATGCTCATTTAGAAAAAAAAATTAAAAAACAAACTACTTATGTCCTTCAAGATATCCTTCATCTTTATATTTTATATCATACAAAACTTCTATATTTGCTACTACATTTAGGCAATTTTCCTTACCCTCTTTAAGCAGAATCTATCATTATCCAATAATTCTATGGATTCAATTGTCTTTATCCAGGATTTATTGCGGATGAATTGAGACTAGTCATGACGAATTAAATTGGATATTTATACTTTTGAAACCAATATCTTCATCCAAGATGGGCAATATAACAAGGCACAAATTCTGATAGTTCACATTTAACTATTAAATATTGATCATTCATGTCATGTCAGTTCCTTACCTGGCCAATATTGACTTTAAAGGTCTCAGATATACAAGAATATTCTTAAAGATAACTTACTTGGCATTATCATGAGTCAAGAGTGGATTGGACCAGGGAACTTGAATTTGTCACATAGGTTTCAGATTGTGATTATAGAATTCAATAGATACCTTTGAATTATTGAACTCAATAGAAGACTAAAAGGTAGAAAAGAATTTTTTTTTGTCTGAGTCTAGAAAACATACCTTTTGCAAAAAAATTCCTACAACATGAGCTAGGTCATACCTGAAAATGAAACTGCTTAGTCGGTTGCTTTCATAATCAGTAGATTATGAATCAGATTTGCCCCAGCCTCCGTTCATCTATCATCAAGGTCAAGACTTTTTTGGTCAGCACAAGAAGAGGATTCTACCAACATAATAGTAATAAACTCTAAATGTGGTATCGACAATACATCTATCTGAAGAAAAGACTGGAAAAGAGGCAAGCCATTTTTAAAAGTACTAAAAACCTTGATGTTTCCAATTGAGCCATATGCCAGGGTAACTCTCAGGATAAGAAATGAACTATATTTTATATGCACAAAGTAGGATTTTTTTAAAAAAAATATGAAATCAAGAGTGGCATTAGCATGAGCTGTCCACTCCCCCTCTCCTCCTTCTGGTCTCTTCCAGTCTCTTTTGCCAAAGAACTGAGAATGAATTTCTGAGAGCCAAGGATATGGAAAGGAAGACAAAATAAAGCTGGGAGAATTTTGGCATAATTGCATGCTTAACATACTGCACCATTTCTTTAATATATTTCAATAGTCCTGTGTCATCAGTTGGTGGCTTTCCTTTTCAACAATTTACAGTATATTTTGTTTTTCCTTAATTAAGCTTCACATGCTGGAATTAATTACTTCTGGGTAGTTGAAATCTGGTGGGCTAATTTTCAACTTTAGTTAATAGAGCTCAAAGTATACATTCACCTCTGAAATTACCAGCTTATCAAATTATATTTGTCCACTTACAACTTCTAGATTATGAATATACAGGGCAGCTTCAAGGTGTGCTTGTAAAATAATATTACTTTTCCTGTGTGACTCAAGTCTTTCTCATTCTTTATACAGAAACTTTGAGATAAGCAAGATTTTTTGTATTTAGGATTACATGTAAAACATAAATTTTACACATGTCCAAAAATATTCAAACCATCTCCTCTCCTAACAATGAAAATAGAGCTGCATAAAAATTTCTGTTGTCAAAATGATAATGTGAAAATTATTATAAAATAAGAAACTCAGAACATGAAATAGTTTTGAAATATCTAGATACCATCAGTGAAAACTAAATGTTTCAAGGATTCTCTGAAACTCTAGTAAGGAATGGGCTTGAAGGATGAAACCTGACAAAAGTCCAAAATATGTATTCAGATCTGGTATGACCAATCTTAGATAGTAAAATATACATATACATACACAAAAGAATAAGTACCTTATTATAGTCACGTGCATAATAAAGCATACAGACAAGTGTTATCCTTGCTTTATTATGCATGTATGATAAATGCATTAGGGCCTAAGGATATTAATTGATGTATCAAATTACACTATGAATAACTGGTCTTCAACTTCAGTTATCTGAATTCATAGCCATCACTTCCAGTTATACCACAAAAGGAGGAACTGGAGGTGACAGAGTGGAGGTTGGTCAACTGAAAGAATGAAGGGGACCCAATCTGAACATCTTTGTTCCATTCATCTTTTTGTTGTTCCTTGTATTTAAGCAAGTTCACTAGAATGCTGTTGGTATTTTCTTTTCTACAATCTATCTAGTTACCTGGATTATTAATTGCCTTTAAGGCTTATGTAACTCCCTGATCTAATTTTAACAGATAATAGCTGTGTTCCTAATTGGAACCTAAAGACTTGCCAACCAGTGCTTTGAAGATTCTACATTTGAAAACAAACATTGTGCATGCTTATTTCATCTTCTTTATTAAGGCTTCTAAAATAGTACTTTCAATTCATTAATTTGTTAGATATTTACAATAGCTTTATAGATCATATACTGCCATGATCTTTATTTTACAACCCAGGGATCAAAAGATCAGAGAATACATGTGCCTTCACCAAATTTAGAGCTGGAATATGAAATCACTTCTGTCCGTTTTCAGAGCAGGAGAATCACTGGCTACTTCAGTAAGTGGCTCTATCTACTCAGGTTCAGTCGGTTTATCAGGTAATCCTCTGTGCTTATGAGCTTAAAGACTTAAAAGGTGAACATTATTTTCCTCCTCATTTGTCAAATAGGACTACTAACCACTATGAAGTTTTAAAAACAGTTACACATTTTTGACAAATAATAACGTACATGAAAAATTTTGAGTGTGGTGCTATCAGCACAATGATCAGTAGTGGGCTAAGGAGAGTAAGTTGATATAGTGAGTGTTTAAAACTTACAGGCTAAATTGGAACTAAAATCAGTTGCTATATGTTTCTTCATGTAATGAGAGACCTTGTTGTGTTATAAGATCCTTACTGAAGCTTGGCTTCTTATGACAGAATTTATTACAGGTAGCTATGGTAAGGCTAATGATTCCTTTTGTCTATCAGGAATTTTGACATTATTATACTGTTTTCTGCTTTGGAAAAGAAGTATAGTTGGATATAGTGCAAATCTTTATGGCTGTACTTTTTTCCATATTATATTACTCTTCTAGTAAGCAATGAATATTTCTTATCTCTATTTTTTTAGTCTAGTCACGCAGTTTCTTTAAATATGTGATGGTAGAATATGATAAAACTTGTTCTCCAAAGGTAGACACTTCTAGGTAGTCCTGGACCTCATTTTCACCAACAAAATAGAATTTTTAGAATAATTGTGAGGCTATAAATGCTTTCATGTTTGTCAAGTTTTCTTAGCTTTATGTAGAATTTTGTGTAGTGCATTATTATACCAGAACTTATATTAATTTAGTTTGCAGCTTTTTAAGTTCAATTTCAACTAGACCATCTGTGTGGTCTTTTTAGCTTTGAAGTGATTATTCTTATTCAGAGAGAGAAGTTTTAGTAAACTATGACTTTATTCAGCTATTTATAATTTTGTCCTTTTAATGTAAATATATTGCATACAGTGCATTTTACAGTGCAGTTCTTTATCAGTGCAATACAAATAGTCTTGTTAACTTGTACCATTTTTGTGTGAAGATCTTGAAATCAAAATAATCAACAGTAAACACCACAACTACAGCTGCAGTTTTAAATATTTTATAATCCAATCAAATTGTTTGAGTAGTAATGCATTTAAATGTTGTTATGGAATCCTCTCCAGACTTTTTAAAATGGTTACTTTGTTCCTGGGTTTACTATTTATGAAATTCATAAAGGATGACAGTTTTTAATAATGGAGTATTTGACTTAGAGAGCAGTGTTTCTTTTTGCATCTCAATGTAATCTATAACTTTCTGGCTTAACTTTCAGAGGGATGCAACTACAAATTATTCTTTTATTAATGAACATATATACATCTGTTATTTCTGCCTTAATTAAAATGATCTTAAATGAGGAGTTTCACATGAGTTACTTAGTATGTTTTCAGATATTTGGATGAGGAAGCAGTTTTGCCTTAAGAGAAAAGGCACCAGACTGAAACCAGATATTAAAAAGTACATTCATAAAAGCCTCAAAGTAGAGGTCACCTACATTTAAGAATAGTGATATTTTAGGCCAGATCTACTCTTGAAGCACTTTAAATTACTTTTAAAGCACATAGTTTAAAAAAAGAGGACTGGGATACAGTTCTATAGTAGAACTAATATTAGGTGAAGGATTACTATATGCTATTACCTGGCCTAAGCACTTTGTACAACTCAGGTTGTAATTTTTTGAGTTAATTTCTATTTTCTTCAATGAATGAAGCAAAATAGAGGTTAAGTACCACAAGCGGTAAACACTGGGGTCTCAGATGTCTGACCTCAGAGCCTCGTGTTTAGTCCATATTTATTGAATTGTACATATGTATTCATTGCAAACAATTCATTTTCAGAAGCAAGTACTCTTGTATTTTTAAAACATATTCTATAAAATGGAATTTTTTAATTTTAAAAAGCTATTTTAAATACTGCTCTGAAATATTTATTTTGGGGATTTGCCTTAAAATGAGCAAAGTAAATTGACATCTATTTTGGTTGACATCTATATATGAAAGCTAATAAATTGCTGCATATATATTTGTACATGTATATATGACATATATTTATATATTATATATTTTAATATGTTAATATCATAGAATATGTCTATATATTCATATAATACATTATATATATGATGAAACCATGAACATACGATAAAGTGGCAGTATACCAAAAGTTTTAGAAATATTTGGGTACAGCAGATCACAAGCTAGGGGATCAGCAAAATTTAAAGCCAGTGAGAGATTTGGTTTGTCCTTCAACCTTTTCTTCTTCTTCAACTTTATTTTCCTATAATTTTAGTGAGCAGATAAATGTTCATTGAAAATTTAAAAAGGAAAAATGTGCATAGTAACCTAGTCATACGAAATAAATAATTTGCTAATATAATACTTAGATAATGAAATATTTGGAAAGATATTTTAGCACCTGTGATGTGGGAAGCAGTGCATTAAAGATTTTTATGGACACTCATTCAACCTTCACTTACCTCTATAAAACATCTGTTTTCAATCTGTTGAGATTTCAAAACTCATGAGTTTCAATGAACTAAGTTCATATAAACCAGAAATAAATGGTAGGGTCCAGATTAAATCCCAGGCTTTGCTACCTCTATCCAGTATGTTCTGGCCACTTGCTCTTGACCTTAGAATGTTCATGTTTTAGTCTGTTTGGACTGGCACAACAAAAATGGATATTCTACACTGAGTGGTGAGCAAACAAATATTTATTTCTCACAACTCTGGAAGATGTGAAGTTCTCCATCAAGAGGCTAGCAGATTAAATGTCTGGGGAAGATCTACTTACTGGTTCATAGACAGATATTTTCTTGCTGTGTCTTCACTGGGTAGAAGGGGTGAGGGATTTCTCTGGAATCTATTTCCTATCAGCTCTAATTCCACCCTCACTGATTATGTCCTCAAGTTTCCATCTTTTTTTTTTTTTTTTTTGGTACTGGGGATTGAACTCAGGTCTTTGTGCTTGCAAGGCAGGCCACTGAACCACTGAGCTAAATCCCCGGCCCTCAAGTTCCCATCTTCTAAAACCACTACATTCAAGTAGCAAATTCACCACATGAAATTTGGGAGGGCACAAATATTTGATCTATAATATTCCTCAAGGGTAAATGCATTTTACCTCCTGGCCTAAGCAATTTGTATGACCAAATTCCTGACTTTCTCTGAATTTCTCAGTATACAAGAAGCTATTTGGTGGCCATAAAATGATTTTCTAATAAAAGCCAATGCTTGTTAGGCAAATTAATAATATTTAACTGAGCCATAGGAAACTTTTATATAAAATTTCTTGGTGTCACTAAAAGCTCTCAGCTCTCCTCTGAGTTCCTCCCTGGCTCTGGATTAGATTTTACCCCTAAATTTATGGGCTGCTGTTTTCATATATACTCATGCTTCTTCCCATTTAGGTTCATTACTTTATCCTCAAGTTCTAAGTGTTTCCTAGTGGGAACATTCTTTATGTAAGCTGTCCATATTCATCCCTCTGATGGTCTCTAACCCAAATTCCAGGCAGTAACTGAATCTTTTTATGCAGTCCTGTTTTCTAACAATGCCGGGACTCATGTCAGCCATGTCCTTGCACTCCAGCATGATCCCAGATGTCTCGTCTGACGTTTTTAGATAGGTTATATGATTCGTTCACCTATAAACCTATGCCACAATTGCAGGATTTTTTCTTTTTTTGTGAAAAATTCTCATCTAGCTCTTTTGCTAGCCTCTTTTTCTAATTTTTTATACAATGGAAGAATTTAGAACCCAACTGGAAATTTGATGGAAACCATTTGCTATGCACTTATGTCAATTAATCCTAGACATTAATAAACACTACTTTCATAATCTTCTCTTCCTTTTGTAATATAAATGCATCCTGTTTTGTAGAGCCTAGTAAAATTGCAAGAGAGGATTTGTCTCCATTCTTTGCAAGTATTTACAAATAGCCCTGTCTGTGTCAGGAAGTCTTCTATGAGAACAGGCATATGTCTTACAAATCACTACTGTCCCTGTTTACTTATACACAGTAGGTCAATTGGTGAGGTTGTTGGTTGGCCAGGTCCTGAGAAGTAGAGAAGTAACCTTGATTATCTCCAAAGTAATCAGATTCTAGTTTGATTTTATTTTCAAATTTGGGTCCAGGTTATCTTTAATTAAATGTCCATGGAATCTCCAATCATATCCATAAATGTATGTGATTATCAGTATGAACCATCCCTGCTCAATGGTGCATGTGATTTATGCTAATGACCCCATCTCTGGGTCTTATATGTGCCATTTTTCTTTTCCCAGTATTCACTTCTTTGAATGAACCATGACAACTTCATAAGATGAAAATAAAAGTAGAATTTCACTTAGTAGTTACAAAGTAGATTCTCTTTGTGGTCCCAGGCAACCCACAATGATGGACTTGGGCTGGTCAGAAGTGGATTTTTTGCTTTTCTTTTTGTGGTACCGGGGATCAAACTCGGGTCCTTACGCTTGTGAGGCAGGCCACCAAACCATTGAGCTTAATCCCCTGCTCAGAAGTGGATTTTTTGGCCATCAGATTGCCTTGTCAGTGTCTGTGATGTTTCCCATCTTTGGACCTATTGCAGAAATTTTGTTAGTTTGAGGAGGCAAAGTAATTACATTGCTTAAAGTGTGTTTTTTCTACCGAACACTGGAAAAAATTAAGATGATGGAGTGATATATATGATGCTTCTGGAAATACTATCAGGGAAATTTTTGAAGTTTATATTTTTCTTCAGTGCAGAATTTATCAAGGTTTTTAATAAGCCAAATTAATTGCAAATGTCCAGGAAATGAATATAAAATTTAATGTTTTCTGAATGTACTGGGTTATAAAAGTTAGCTTATTTATTTATTTTCTTAGAGCATCTCTCAGGACAAGTCTCTAGGGACCTATGGCTTTGAAAACTCCAAAATGCAGGTGCACACACAGTATATTTTGTACGATCTAGAGTATAGCTGAGGATCTTAATCCAAACTATGTTGTTAATATTACCATGAAGTAACTGTTGAGTTAATAATACACCATTATTTTCATGTTTTGTTGATGAGAAACCAAGATGTAGAAAACTCAAGATTTCCCATGGTTGGGAAATGTTGCAGAACAAAAATAAAAATGAAACAAAAACATGAATAAATAGAAAAAAACACACAAAACCCCTCAGAGAATCCAAATTTTTTGGCAAGTTATTCCCTTTTGCTGTCTTTTTTCTCACTGCCTCTCACCGAATATTCAGGACTTGACTATATTCTCCTTGTTTGTAGGCCACGGCAGATCTGAAACCAAATCTCTGAGCTTTAATATTAGCATTGCATTAGGCTTTGAAGTGTAAGAGTGTGACACCTACAGAGAATTTTCCCAGTGTCCCAGTGGGTTTAATTTAGAGTCTTCAGTCCTTTTCTTTCTTTCTTTTTTTTTTTCAGGACAACTTGACTTTGGAACCTACAGAATTTAACTACCATCGTCACATAACCACTAGTAATTATTGAGCAGCAAGTATGGATTGGGCAGTAAATATTTAAAAAAGATACTCAGTTTAACGCATTTACTAATTTCTTTCAATCCTATAAGATAAGCTACATTATAAAGGAACAGGTTTAGATAAGTTAAACACATTTTAAAAAGTCGTTTAGTAATGGAGAAGCCAGGGAGCTGGGCGCGGTGGCACAAGCTTGTAATCTCAGCAATCAAGAGGCTGAATCGGGAGGGTGGAGACTAGACTGTGCTTCTGAATGAGTTCAAGACTGGTCTGGACTACATAGCAAGACACTGTCTCAAACAACAGCAGCAACAACAAGCAAACAAACAAACACCCAAGCAAATGAAGAATCCAGGATCAAATCCAGATTCACTTGATAGCAAAGACCACAGGGTTTTTATGACCCATTTTTGCCTCGAAAACTACAGAGAAAATCCTTGAATAAGTCTCTCTTAGGGGTCATGAATGGATTGGGGTGTCAAGAGACCAAACATTTCTTTTCTCTACAAATTTACTTATATCCAAAACCTAGCATTATGTTTTAGTATCACAATCCAGGAGAGTACAGTAGCAGAGTCTACATCTCATTCTTTCTGATGGAAGCACCTTGACTGTGTCAAACTCCAGAGCTGATCTTCCCGTGTGTTGAAAATCGGCATGGAGAAATGCATTTATCTGGAATTTGAGCAGTTGTGTAGAAATAGCTGAGGCATGTTCTGCAGAAAACAGACCAATGATTGCTTCTTTATGGAACTATGTTTCCCACCCCATCCTCAACCATGTTTTTAAATAGTATTATTATTTTGCTTATCAGGCTAACTATAAATTGTTTGTCATTTTAATCTGGAATAAAACTTTGTATTTTTTTAATCAGACTTTGTGAATGAAACGCTTTCCTCTTAATTCCTAAAAATAACTATTATGAAGAATTATATGATCAATAATTAATACATTTCACAAAGATGCTAGGAAAATGTGAACATGGAAAATGACAGCAAAAGTGAAAGGCCCAAATGAAACTGTTTGACTGGTCAATAATTTAACATTTTCAGAAGTATACAATATCAATTCCCACACGGATGTCTAAGATACATTTCTTCATTAAAAGTCTATTAAGAGAAAGAATTTATTAAACAAATTATTAATATTTCAGGGTACCGGTAAATAGCAAATTAAATCAGAGATAAAATAGCAAAGGATAAGTATATTTCATGATTAAAAATGAATTTCCACTTAACAGTGAATTTCTCCAAAGGCTAAGTACTTCTCCAATATTTCAGTTTAGGATCTTAATTTTTTTCATTATGAAGAAACTAGTAGTCTATATAGTTTTATTCAGCAGTAATTTGAGCCATATTTTTTTTTAGGAAAGCAAAACACATGTACGGTCATAATGACTATTTCTTTTGGATATCTTTCCTCAAAATGGAAATCATTAAAAATAATAGTACAAAAATGTACAGTTTTCTTCCACCATAAGAACTCTGATGACCTCCAGTTTACTTTTGTACTCAGTTAATAATAGTAGGTGAGTGCTTTATACTTATTAATAAAAATAGTTCCTAATATGTGTTAGGCTTGGTACAGTTTTGTGAGATTTCTTTCAGATTTTGTGAGATTTCTTTCCTTTATACAAAGGTCAAATTCAGGCAACAACAAGTTATGGGCTTCATGAAAAATATTTTGCAAAACGATTCTTCGTTTAGTCTTTTTTATTTCAGTCACATATTTTGTTCAATTAACTAAAATCCTATTACATGCATTTTGGGAAACAGAATTTATAACAGAATAGTACGGAAGCTTCTAAGCAGTTTATCGAGAGCTAGTCATTTTAATTCAGACATTTTTGAAAAATTGCTTAAATACTGAGAAAGAATGATACCCAAGTTTTATTTTTAATTCTTTTATCCATCTATCCATGCATGCATGCATCTATCATATATTTCTTGATCATATGTTTTGATAAAATGTTGCAGATTTCTTAGAGGGTTGCTCTGACTAAATTGCAACTATCAAAAAAAAAAAATGGATAGATTAGTCAAGAACATAGGCAGCCACAGCTGGTGACTTCTGAATCATGTCAGGCTTAAAATTATAATACATCATGAAAAGTGTGAAAAACTTGTGTAAATTTGACGTGGCCATGCAGCATCTTTAAGTGGTTTTGCACCATGGAACGTGTGGCCATCCTAATGAAAACAGAAGACTCTATGGTGAAACCAGGTATCATAGATGACTCCATTTTCTGGTCTTCCAACTCCTCACTATGCCTTTTGATTTGCCTCCTTTACGTTCTTTGAAAATCTCTTGGTACCATCTTGTGAGTCCTTCTGGCACCCACTTTCATATTATCCACTATTAGCCTTCTTTCCTTCCTTCCTTCCTTCCTTCCTTCCTTCCTTCCTTCCTTCCTTCCTTCCTTTCTTTCTTGTACCGGGGATTGAACTTCTTTTTTTCTTTCTTTCCTTCCTTCTTTTCTTTCGTTCTCCCTCCTTCCTTCTACCTGCCCTCCCTCCCTCCCTCCCTCTCTCCCTCCTCTTTCTTGGTAGTAGGGATTGAACTTAGGCCTTTTATGCTGAGCAACACCGCAAGCCCCCGCCTTTCCTCCTCTTTTTACTTTGAGACAGAGTCTTACTCAGTTGCCCAGGCTGAGTTCAAACTTGTAATCCTCCTGCCTCAGCCTCCTAGAATGATGAGACTATAAGACTATACCATCAGGTTCAGTTTAGAGAATTTCTAGGACAGAGGAAGTGGAATATTTTTCCCATGAAGAAATCTACAGATTTAGGATTCTGGATACAAATTATAGATTGAAAAGTGTGAATAGTAAGTTTTGCAGGAAATTTAGGATGTCTAAAGTAGTTTTAAGTGTTGAATTTAGAAATGTGATTTGTTCATTTGAGCAGAGGAAGATTATGACAAAAAGCTTTGAAAACAATCTAGCGAAAGCATAGGTTGAGTTGGGGTTGAAGACTCTTGTGAGTCATTGGCAAAGTTCCAATATAGGCTGGTGACAACTTTACAGGAATGTTAACAGAGAATGAAGCACTATGTGGTGAGTAGAAAGGATTTTTGTTAAGGTCCTGTCCAGCCATGAGTTAGATAAATAGCTGAGGACACTGGTTCTGAAATCATACTCTTTAATATGTATATTGCTTCTACCACTCCTGACTATGATCTTGGGTGATTAGTTTCGCAGGTGTTCCATAAATTTTCTCATCTATGAAAGAGGAATAACTTTAAAACCAGTTTTATCATGTTACTGTTGAGGTTTAAACAGAAAATATATGTGCAGCCCTGAGCACAGAGCATCATACAGGTAAGGCCTCCAAAATGTCTGCTTGCACTTTTATTCACTTTTCTTTTTTTTGAGATAGGGTCTTACTATGTAGTTGAGACTGACCTGGGACTCACTATGTAGCCTAGGCTGATCTCGAACTCACAGTGATCCTCCTGCCTCAGCCTCCTGAGTGCTGGGATTACAGGCATGGGCCACCATGCCCAGCTACTTTTATTCACTTTCTATATACTGAGAGTCTAAACCATACAAATGCAAGGTATGTGTTGGAGGGGTTGGCAAATTGTTGGATAGGAAAAATAATGCTGAAGTAAACTTCATAGGACTTGGAAACTCATTAAATGTAGATCAGTGTAGGGCAAAGGACTGGGAGAAGTTAACAAAAACTCAGAATTTTATGAATGCATAACTGTGGAGATTAGATAAGAAACTTCCATTTAAAATCAGGAAGGGGTTCTTTGCACTAAAAAAATATTTTTCATAATTTTCTTTTCTGAATTGTCATAAATTTTTAAAACAAATTTATGAACTGAAATGTGCTTTTGTGAACAGAATTATTTTTAAATTGGCTGCTTCTAATCTGAAGAAAGCATAAGAAGTTTGACTTTTGACTTTTTTTCCATGTGAGGTAAAACTGTTAGAAGTGATCTTTTAACGTGCTCATGGACACTGAACACTCAGTACTTGGTGCAACAGCATAGACTAGTGGTAGGAAAGAAGATTGTAACTAGGATACTACTTTTTATCATAGCTAGGACCCTTCCATTTTTAAAAAACTGAGTTTATTGGTACTTTTTTTTTTTTTTTGGTGCTTTCTAAGTATACAGCACAGTTACATTCATCATTGGGATCTTGTACCTTTACGTGACAGGTCTTGGTTCTTGTTTTTTTCCCATACTTCTTTCCTCCCTTCAACCCATTTTAAAACTGTAATTAAAACAAAATCACCCATACCTATGGAAATGGACTATTTGGCAAATAAAACACAACTACTTTAAGGTATGATTGTTCTTTACTAATGATAAGAATATCTGAAAAATGAAGTTTTCTTCCTTTTTGATTGCTGTGATAAGTAGCTCAATAGCAACGATTTCATATTTAAATACTAAAAAATATTTTCCTTCAATTTTAGACTTCAGCTATTTTTTTAAAAAACATGCACTAGAAAATTGTATTAGTTTAATTAATATCATGGGGGATAAGTGTGTGACTTTTCTTGCATTGAATTTCTTCAACCAAAGAGGTGCTACATATCAATCAACAAATATTTATGTGCATGATATATACTGTAGAAAGAAATAAACTAAAACCCATATGGTGAATTTATAAATTTATAATTAAATATATATATATATATATATATGTATATACACACACACACACAACTTATGTAATAGAAATAAATGCTATAATTAAAGAGCTATAGAAACACAGAGGATGAAAAGATTAATTAAACATTTGAGGGAATACTCTGCAGGATTCAGTACTTAGGCAATTGCCCAGCATAGAGTAGACATTCAAAGAAAATTTGTTTAATAAATGAATTATCTATGTGTAGACTAGTTTCCCAAAACTTTGAGTTAAAAATAACTGTTATTTTATCATTTCTCATGGTTTCTGGTGAGTTGGAATTTGGGATCTGAGTTGGGTGGTTACAATTCGGTGTTTCTCACGGTGAGGCAGCTGAGGTTCTCTGTCTCTCTGGGTGAATTTATGCTACTTATAGCATGGTGGCCTTGGGACAGTCAGACCTCTTAGAGGCCTTCAAGGACTCTTTTAGCTAACAGTTTCATGGCTTTGAATGAGCTCACCTTAAAAGCCAATAACATCACTTCTGCCATATCCTATTACTCAATGCAATGACCCCCGCTCCACGACAGGCACATACTGGGAAGGACATAGTCTTTGTTTCTCCATGGCAGCATAGTCAAAGTCAAATTTAAGAAGGGAAGATGGGAGGGAAGTATTTCTATGAGAACTTGTGGAAATTAAGATTTCTGGAGTGCATTCAATGTTAGTTTACAATCCCATGTAATGTAAAATTCTTACATGTCTTTTTACCTTGAAAAACAGAATGAATCATGAAGTCTAAAACAGTTTGGAATCAAAATTAAATATAGATTAATTATGAACATCTCCATGTTTACCCAGTTTTGTATAGGAGTCTGCTAAATTTTTATCTGTTAAAGCTGCATGCAGTCTGTGCCCATAGGATTCTCTGCTTAATGTCTACAAAGAGCGCCAGGGATTTAGCTCAGTGGTTTCACTGCCTGTCTCACAAGCGCAAGGTCCTGAGTTCGATCCCTGGTTCCAAAACCAAAAATCAAACAAACAAAAATCTATAAATAAGCTACTAATCTAATTAGATCACTATCATGCTAAAAATTTACTGTTTAATATTATGTAACAATAACAAACCAAGAAAATAAAATTGAAGCAAAAACACAATTTCCCAAAGCAAAACCAGACAAAAACTTACCACATGAATAATTTACTTCATTTCTCACTAGTCAACAGGTAGAGAAAACAAATTTTTCTCAGATTTTAATAGCAAAATGTTTCATGAGGGCTACAACTAGATAGGTTTGTTTTACTTTGCATGAAAAGAATCTCTTGATTTCAGGAGTTTTGTGAGATACATGAAGTATTTTAGGCCTTTATAATATTGCTTGGTGCACAAAAGCAAAATAATGGATCACTTCTCTTTCTACTTTGAAGCTATATCTTCATATATATGGAGAGAGAGAGATAGAGAGAGAGAGAGAGAAACATTGAAAGGCCAGTAGTATAAACTATAATATTCCTATTGATTAAAAACATGGTCTTAATTGCCTTCTGCCTATTTGACCATGAAAGTCATTAAGTGGAAAATTTAAATTAATATATTTCAGCAATATTCTCTGTTTTCTGGATTTTGCAACTCACAATGGGAAATGTCCAAGCACTATATGCATATTATTATTATTATTTTAAAATGTGAAAGAAGAAAAAGATAAGACGATGTTTCCAAAGTGAACTCCGTGATACTCTTTGGATAATAAAAAATTAGCTACTGAAAAAACTTACTTTTAATATTTTCTTTCTTAAAATTAAAGATCACGCTTAAAATCCAAAAGTTTTATGTACTATAATTTAGTGATTTACAATGAAGTGGCAGGTGAAATGAAAATAGTTTTTCTTGATTTACATTTACTACTGTTAATATTATTATTACTAAATTGTTACATTTGAATATAGATACAGCTAATAAATAAAATACAAATTTTATTTAAATCGCCATTAAAATATTTAAACACAAACTAATGTTTAAGGTATAATATTGCCAGTGAAGTCTGAAGGTTGTTTGTTGCTAGAAGCTGGGCACTGATTATTTTCAAGGGTTTTTTTTGTTTGTTGTTGTTGTTATAAACACCTTATAGCATCTCAAGAAGTAATAACTCAGCAGCTATCTCTTCTGCTGCAAACACCATTTCAGTTCATTCATTTCCTTCATGTGTTCTGAGCTGCTGGATCCCGACCTGAGGAAAAGTATTTTTCTCTTTTTCTGCAGTATTTCTTGCTTTGTTTTAGTTACCTCAATAACTCTTTCCCTTTGTTCTACTCTGGAAGGTATAGCCATTAAATAGGTTCACGACTAATATTTTCTGTCTTGAGGCCCAGAAAATTTTTCAGTATTTTCTTAAAGGCACATGGGGAACCTAATCATTTATGAAATTTAGACACAAGCCCCACAATGCTTTGGTTAAAAATAAGTATCTGATTCCTTTCCCATGATTTCAATGACATTCTTAGGTATACACACAACTGAATGTAGAGAATTATGTAAAATAGAATTTTAATTTTAAAAATCGTTCTGGCTCACCCTTTGGTACTGTCTTAATGTTGAATGTACAATGAGGAATAATTTTTGTAGCCCTTAACAATTTTATTTTTTCAGCACATGATGAAGAAGCCACATTCACACATGCTAAGCACTGCACGAGCAGTTTCACATGTTCTTTATTTGGCATGAAGAAAGTTATGGAAATCATGACATAAATTAAAAACCCTTGATTTTTCCATAGTTACTTTTTATTAGCTAAGATTGATTCTACCTGAGCTATTTTAAGACATTTCTTAGTTCATAACAATATTGTTATACCTACTAATTGCATTTTCAAAGTCATTCTCTCATTAAATTAGTGGTTGAGCAGGTGTAGATAAAAATACCTTTGATAACTTCTTTGTTAATTTGAGAGAGGAGTTTTGCAAGCCATTGAAATTTAATTTTAGAATCTCATTCAGTAAGCTAGGGAAAAAATTGAAGGTAGAGTTTTTGGTTTCTCTTTTACATGTGGTAAGAGAGTTAGGGATTTCTTAATCAAAAGTCAATGATAACAGCAGAAGGAAATTATGTCTGTTCTAACATTCATCGATTAAAGTGTTTGTATACATTATCACACTCATCTCAATAATTCTGGAAAGAAGAGAAGAGTAAATGTCACTATTTGCATTGTATACAAAAGCCAATCATTAAATAATAAAGGGATATATATATAATATAAAGTGAGAATATATTTAAAACGGATATATAGTACACACAAAGTATACATACAAATAAATGCAGAATTAAAGCAGCTTAGCTTTTCATTTTTAAAAACTGTGTCTTACTCATGAATTAAGAATTACTTTCTTTAAGAATTACTTTCCTGTATGCTTCATAGAAAGCCCTACTTCTCTTTCACCTCATTTATCATTTAGTTGTCATATATTAGTATTTATTTGGTAATGTTATTGTGCCAATGATTTGGTATATAAACAAACTGGCCAGAGGGGCTGGAGAAGTATCATGAGCCTCAGGATAAAACCTTTTAAAATGACATTTTCCTTATAAAAACACTTTCCTTATGAAAAGTTGTTATTCAATTAAGATTCTATCACCAAATAGTGGTTTGAAAGTGATTGCCCCTCATGTCACAGGTATAAAAATCATGAGTAGAGTTGACATCTGTCTTCTGCTTAAGTTCCTGGATTTGTCGGTAATCTCATCACTTAGAAAGTAAAAGTGTACCTGCTTTCCAAGAAAGCATTCACCAAACTTCAAATATTATATTATAATTTCTCTTGGTTATTACAAGAATGCATATGCCATTACATTACTCTCAAGTTGTTCTAAGTATGCAAAGCAAAGCCACAAAATATTTTCTTTAAAGTTAAGCCTACCCTTCAAAAATGGTGTAGATAGATAAATTCATGAGCAACACTTATGCTAGATTTTTTTCCCTGCCCTTTGAAGACTTCTTTACAAAGAGTTTTGGTTTCTAAAGTGAATTGAACACAAAACATAAGGATGAGCAAATGTAAATTAGGACAAGAGATTGTATTTTCAGTTAATATACTGGAAAAGTATACTAAAGGAAATTCCGTATTACTTAAATTTTCTGAACAGCAATTTGTGCTTTCTCATATACACTAATACATATGTACACAAACATACACACATTCCCCACAGTACACCCATGTCTTGTCTTCACTGTAAAAGGTTGAACATTCTGGATTCAATAATTGTCAGTGGCCAACCTTAACCAAAAGTTGGTCAAAGAGGAATTTAAAGAGTATTCTTTTGTAGGGTCAGTACTTATTCCCTTCAGATTTCCATCTGCTATAGGCTGTAGTCTGTCTTTTGATGCTCAGGATCAACAACTAAAACATTCTCTGCCAGGTTGATGATATTTTTTGAGTTATGTTCATTTATTCAGCAGCAAAATAGTCCGCATTTTCTTTTTATATTTAACTTATCAGTATTATTAATTTTTCTCTCTGATGCCTTTCACAGCATAAACAGTCCTCAACTTGCTATGGTTCTTACTTACAGTTTTTCTGTGTTGCGATGGTGGGGAAGCAACACGAATTCAGTGGAAACTACGTTTCAAATTTTGAATTTTAGAATTTTTCCAGGCTTAGAGATATGCTGGACAGTACACATTCACGAGACAGGGAGCCACAGATCCCAGTCACCCAAGTGACTAGGAAGATGAATCACAGACACTTTATGGGGTAATATGTTGCTAAGCTTTGATGGTTGGTAGGTTAGCTATATGGAATAAAATGTGTAATGATATTTTCCCCTTATGATGGTTTTATCAGGACATAAACTCATTTTAAGTGGGAGGCCATTTGTATATTAAAATCTTCCTTGAAAAATAGTGAGCACTGAGAGACTATTTTAGTTCTTCTAATGTGTAGTGCACAGCCTTAGCTATCCATTTCAACATATTATTTGTTTTTGTTGCTGAAGCTTGCTTCAGGAAGCAATCTATGTTTGCTTTTTAAGATAACTTCTCAAACTATGCCTGGGTTTTACGTAGGATCATGAGCCTTCTAGCAGGATAATTTTTTTTTTACTTTATTATGTTAGAAAATCTCATGAGATGATGCTGATTTCCAAAACTTCTATGTACTTAATGCATTAAGAAAAAGAATAGTGCAATTTGTAACTTAGAGACTCAGAATGAAATGGGGAATAATCCAGTGAAAGAATCACTTCCTGGTGTTGGCAGTTTTGGCTGGTGCGTGTGTGGGTAGCTATGTTGCTAAAAGAGGTCTCCTTTCTAGAAGCAAGACTAGTGATAAATCTACAGGGGATACAGCAAGGATGTGCTTCTAAATGCTTTCATGTTCTTTCCCAGTTGTGCCCCCATAAAGCCTAGTGGGGTAGGAGATGTTTTTTGGGGGGTAACCAACCCTTCATTTCTCTGAGAATGCCAGACAGGTACCAGGCCTGGTGGAGTTTGGCTTTCACCACTGCAAGAATGTCTTCACTTAGTTGCTTCCTTCTGTTTCATGTTCATTAGACAACTTGTTTTAAAATTTCAATTCCTATAAATGGGGGGAGGTGGCTTTAAAGAATACAATAACAAAACAACTGTGGAAGTAAACATGCCTTCTCGATTAACTGGCATTTTGGCTACTAAACCACTTTTAAATTCTTAAGGTGATACGTGTGTGTGTGTGTGTGTGTGTGTGTGTGTGTGTGTGTGTGATACCAGTCTTCTCATCTCTACTGCCTGCTAATTTAGTTCAACCTAAAAATTTGGAAATAATTCCTTAGATTCCAAGACCCAAGCAATTATGTGAACAATTACAAAGCAGGGCTTTACTGGTAAATTATTTCCACCCTGAAAAATTCTCAATCTGTCTCTCCTTCACCCAGTTTTTAGGCCCTTTTACCAGCTCTTTGGCTATGTGGGCCTGCACATTAAACACTCCCATTCCTTGCTGAAATGTTTCCAATGTTTCCTGACAGTATAAATTTGTTCTGACTTCGTATCATGTATGTATTTTGATTTAGTCTTTTCTATCAACTTTATTCCTCATTTACATAGACCCTTCACTCCAGAAAAACTGAATGAGGAGTTCTCCCGCTAGGGTCCAGTTTAAAACAGTTTCTCTCTTTCCCATCAATGGACAAGTTTAGTTCTAGACTTCTCCTTTTTCATCTTGCTTAGGAATTCTGTGACAATACACTATCCTCATTATTTCTCGAAGAATCTTCAGTCAAGATTCACTGAATTTAAATATGTTTCTCTTCTCAAAAACAAGGTCCTCCATTTTATTAATAAAAGAAGTTTGAAGGAAAAATGCTGCATGATCTCACTTATATGTGGGGTCTCCGGAGAAAAAGTCAAACAGAAACAGAATGTAGAACTGTAGTCACATGGAGTGGAGAACGGGGAGATGTATGTTTAAGGGTACAAAGTTGCAGTTTTGTAGGATAAATAAGCAGAGAGCTGTTCAGTATGGGGATTATAGTTAATAATATTGTATTACAAAATGTAAACTGACCAATATAACAGATTTTAAGTACTGTGACCACACACACACAAAGATGAAATATTTGTTAATTTGCTTGATAATCATTCCACTATTTATGTGTATCAAAACATGTTGTGCACTTTAAACATATTCAATAAAATAATACTCCAATATATGTGCTCACTGGGGATGGGGACTGTACCTTAGTTCATCTAGTAATGTACATATGGTATTAATTTTAAAATATAGTTTTGACTTGTATATTGCTTTGATAAACTATTTCCAGATAGGTGAGATTTATGACTTGTTCAAACTCTTACACATCTTTTGTTCCCGATTCTATTGCCTCAAAAGAACTCAACTATTTTCCTATTATGTCACTTTCCGATTTCTGGCTCCTCTAGGACTTGCTGTACATAGTGTATGAGGAAAAAAAAAAGCATTTGTCCGGCTTGCTTCTTTACAGAATAACTGAAAGGGCAATAATGTGGCACTTGTTAGTTTTTAAAAAATGGAAAGAAGGGGGGCTTTTAATTGTATGGGAAATTTAATTAGATTTAGGCTAATTAAATTCATTTTTTATATTAACATGTTCACAAATATTATTGCATCTCGTTAGATTTCATTCTTCTAGCCTTACTGAACAATATTCAGTAGTAGTTTCAGATTACAATAAGTTCATTATGAAGATAAGGTGGAATTAGTGTAGGAAGCTCAGCTGGTTGAAGAGGTCTGTACTTTAATTACTGCAGAGGGTGTGCATATTAATTACAACACAAGTGATATTTACTGTACCTCAGGAACATATGACAGGGTAAAGATACTGACAGCACCAGCTAATAAACTCAGTATGATAATGAGGAGAAAAGACCATAAAAATAGAAGGAAATAAAATTATTCATAAAGTATATTGATCCCAAAGTAAAGACATTAAGCTCTGATGAAGGGCAACAAAAGGGAAGCTCTTCACTTTATCAAACAAATAACCAAAGTAGAGAAATGTTAGCAGGGAGACAGATTGTCATTATACTGGTCACATGATCACACTCCAGAGAGTACACAGGAACCATAAAATGGGAGATGTTTAATAAATCAGCAGAAAGTCAGACTGTCACCTGCAGGAACTGAGGTCGCAATGGCTAAGGACAGCTCCTTAGAGTGAAGAAGTCAGACATGCTTCCACGGAAGTGGGAAGGAACCACGTGCACATGCAGTTGAGTTGCAGAGTACCTGTCCTCTCTGGAAAAACACAGCGGCCCTAGGAGCGCTGTGAGACTGCCTCTCTCTAGTAACCTCGAGACCACCTTTCTCTGTGACTTGAAACTAGCTATCTTCTGAGATGACCAAGGGGAGTGATGAGGGTTGGTTGGATAATTTTTCCCTTGAATGCTCAATTATACCCTGAACCTGCCCATTTAGCTCAGATTTTAGGAAAGCTAAAATTTTTACTGTAGTGATTACATTTGAAGTTTTGATTGTTTTGATTTACGTGGACCTTCCAAAGGGATGGTCATTTTTTACAGTTAGGGAGGCGGCTACCCTATCATTTGCAAACAAGCTGATTCTAGAAAGCAAACAACCAAAATGCTATTTTTCTTTTATATCAGGTAATTAATAGAGTCAATTATTTTGCTAAATTATTTAAAAAATTTTTATTGGTACAAGTTTGCAGTATGTTATGATTGCATTCATCATGAGGAAAAATCTGCCACAGATTGTGCTCATAGTTGACCCTGAGGATAGAAAGTGCATGAGTTATATTTCAATAGAAGAGGATAATGATGTGATGGCTAAACCCTTGGAGTTGCTTTAATTTCATGAGGAAAGCATTTTTTGTGGGCATAGGTATGAATAATGATTTCAATATGTACTAGATTTATATGATAAATGCTCATACATATGATTTTACTTCTATATATAATGGAATATACAGTTCTAATTAAAGTACCCCAGAAGAATAATAAAAATCCTAGAGAACATGGAACAAAGCGAACACTCAGAAAATGACATAAGCTGAGTGTGCATCTTGGTAACACTGTTACCATTATTTGGGGACAAAAGAGTAGAAGTCTTCATTTGGGTTGACATCTGTAAAATCGTGAATTAGAAAAAATTAGACATCAAATTAGAGAATAAAATGATGGAAAGTGTTAGTTTGCAACTTGGGAAAGACACATAAAAAAATCAACACACTCAGGATTCAATTGTTTTAATTTATATATTTTGATGCAGAAAAGGAGATAACACTGGGCGTAATTGTGGTGTCAGGGATGTTACCCCTTATTCCTATTTTTCACTCTTCTCTGTTCATGTACTTATTCCACCTGTTCCCAATATTCTAGCATTGTCACACTGTCTTTCTTTCTGTGGTAGGGTTGGATGTGTATCTATTCACTTAAGGTGGAACATATCCATCTGCATTTTTAAGAAAGTAATGCTTTATATAAGCTCCCATGTCATAATTTAACTATAGGTAGTTATATATAAGCAATAGGATCCACTTGGAATTATGTAAAAATATCAAATGGCAATAAGCATGGACATAAAAGGCAAGGCACAGCCAGAATCACGTGTTACAGAGGTGGTGATACAAGTTGTATAATCATTGTTGTTGTGATTGTTGTTTTCACCAATGTATGTGTGATATTATGTTAAGATGCCAAGGCTATAGGAGTGCATAGTACCTGGAACATTGTGGAAAGGTATTCAACAAATATTTATTGACAGGATGAATAGACAAATGATTGAATGATTTGCTGAATTCATGTTAAGTGATGTTTCATCAGGCATTGCTTCTATTCCATTTAGTAAGCTGCCTCCTATCTATAACACTGGCATTTGGCCTTTTCTACTAGCATTCTCTAATCACAGTGTCTCTGTCAGTGCCTAAGATACAAATGTTGGTCAGAGTGAGTTACTGCTGCCCATGGCTAGGCCCTTGCTCCGTGTTTGGATGTAAAGGGTGTAAGTGGTAATGGGAGATTGATGCATCAGTGCTGAAAACTGGAACATGAAGCTGTCTGCAGCTCATCCCTTGGGAAGTTCAAACAGTTTTTTGATAAATATAAATAGCTTTCCCAGATTTTAAATTATCAAGATGTGGAGATATGGCTACCCCCCAAATATCCTGATACTTGGAAACAGAAGAAGGGTTTAGGTGCATACCATTTATAAGTACACAGTCCTCAAGGAATAGGTGAGGAATTCAAGTCTATATCCCTATCAACCAGGACCTAGGCTAGCTCACTTCTTAATGCTGAAGAACTATAACCTTTTATTTCAAATTATGCTGAAAATAATTGTGAAGTTCTATTAGTGATAATGGGTTTCTGATATAGCTTTACTTCTTACTAGGTTCCTTTGCCTTGTGCCTTTTCATTTGCTTTTAGCTTCTTACCTTTTCTTCAAGGTATTGCTTCAGTGATCTACAGTTTACTGTTCATCTTATTATTCACTCTCCTCCTATCTACTTTGGTTCTGATACATATAATGCTTTTCCTTTTCCACGTTTTCACTTTAATGGATAAGTTTTGAACTTAATACTCTGGAACTGCTCTTTTCTTTTCCAGCACAAGAAGAGTTGAGTTTGTCGACAAATTAGTTTTGGAGATATCTATCAATGTCTAAGACAGGAGGGCAGCTCTTAACTTCCCTCATTTATTTTTATGTGAATAATGGGGAAATAAATAATGTTTGATACAAATACCAGCTAGACATGGACTCTGGTGTTTAAACATATTTGTAGAAAACAGAGAATTTAGGAATTAACTTGTCAGTGAGACAAAATGGCATGTGTCACTTGATGATTGGGGTAATAGTCTACCAAGTTAAGGCAATTATTTTTAATTTGGGATAAATGTATGGGAAATATTATAAAGGGGGACATTTAATATGTAATGTTAAACAAAATAAGTGACATTTAATATTTGTATATTACACATCAATTATTTTTGCAATTTTTGTAATTAGAGGGAGCTACAAAATCCTTATGTTTCAACTATTCAAAAAATCTTTTTGATTTGAAAAGCTTATTGAAAGTTCCTAAAGCATTTGAACCTTAGTGTAGATTTTAATTCCTCTAAGAACTTTAAACTCTGAGTCATTTCATAGATTAAAAGTTTATAAGGTTAAGTTGCAGTTATAAACAAATTTATGTTTGTATATGTTCATAACTAGAAAAAAAGTATTTTGTGAAAATCCAAGGATTTAAGATTGAATAGATCATTAAAAACTACAACGTCCTAATCAATAAATGAGATGGATTTGACTGTTCTTGCCCATTTTGCCTCTTAGACCATGCAAATTTTCATAAATCTTTTTAGACTGTGTTCTATATTCATTACCACAAAGTGAGAATCAGTTAAGGTTTCCTGTATGTCTCAGGTGCACTTCTCCAAAGCTCATGTTATGATAGCAAGTAATTCATTAGGCAACCTGAAAAATGCCTCATAAACTAGTATTAACAGCAATGATGGAACAGAAAGCGTAACCTTATGATGGAGAATTTGCAAATCTCTTAGAAATTGTCAAACTGATCCAAGTCACTGAGAACCACTGAGAAGAGTGAAGGTGATGCTCTTGTTCGATTTAACAGTAGCAAATATCAAAACAAAGAATTATTTCATTTGGGAAAGATCATTTTTTTCAGTTACCTTTTCTCTGAAACAATCCCTACCCTCTGTTCATTCCTGTTGCAATTAGTCATTATCTACTATTGCTTGTGGCTTGTTGGCAGTCTATAACTGCAATCTGTTGCTCTGTGACAGATCAATTCTTCACCAGAGCTCTGACTGTTAAATTGATTGCCTCAAAACTATAATTTCTTTTGCTGTAACATTCGAGCAATATGAATCTTACTGGGATTATTTAGACTCAGTGGTGTGTGTATACATCTATATGTGTGTGGGTATAAACAACAGGATTTCTACAAATTCTCTTCAGTAGGCTCAGCAGCAACTACTCTTCCCTAACTAAAATATTGCACTGAAATTGTCTCCTGTAAAAGTGACTACAGTAAACAGGCATACTTCAAACTCTGAAGTCTGCATATGTGGACTGTGAGCCAGTTCCGTGTAGGTCACTTGCTGGTGTTCTGACCTTTTACATGTTCAGGGCTCACTAATCATCTCCTTTATGGGCATCCTTTCAAGGCACATTAACCAGAGCAATGTAACTTGGAATATATATATTCCAAGTTACATTGCTCTGGTTAATGTGCCTTGAAAGGATGCCCATAAAGGAGATGATTAGTGAGCCCTGAACATGTAAAAGGTCAGAACACCAGCAAGTGACCTACACGGAACTGGCTCACAGTCCACATATGCAGACTTCAGAGTTTGAAGTATGCCTGTTTACTGTAGTCACTTTTACAGGAGACAATTTCAGTGCAATATTTTAGTTAGGGAAGAGTAGTTGCTGCTGAGCCTACTGAAGAGAATTTGTAGAAATCCTGTTGTTTATACCCACACACATATAGATGTATACACACACCACTGAGTCTAAATAATCCCAGTAAGATTCATATTGCTCGAATGTTACAGCAAAAGAAATTATAGTTTTGAGGCAATCAATTTAACAGTCAGAGCTCTGGTGTAGCAAAATATATGCTTCGTAGCCCTTCAAAATTTATGCAGTTTATACATATACATATATGCGGTATATATTTTGAAGTGATACGTATGTTGAAATTTTTCCTCATTTGAAACCATGCTGCATAATTGATTGGAAGAGTTACTCTCATCACAGTCTATTTTTGCAGCAAAGCAGAGGCTATTTGAGATGCTTGTGTGTGTGTGTTTGTGTGTGTGTGTGTGTGTGTGTGTGTTTCCTTAAGTGCTTTACTTAAAGCAAAGGAAAAACTAGCTATTAGATAGTAACATATTGTTTTTTTCTGAATAATACTGAATTAAGTAACATTACCACATGGCAACAGAGATACACAGAAAACATTTTCTCTATTACTTTTTGGTATCACTGTTGCCTGACTAAATGAGACCTTTTGGTGAAACACAAGCACATCATTTGTAGACATTAAAAAATATGTAGGCCTTCTATTCTACTGTCAAATAAACCCAAGGAACAAACAGCTTCTTGATATTTCACTTATGATTGAGTCACTTCAGTAGATGGCCTGGACTGCAAGAGGTCACCAAGGAAAACACTGTCGGGCAAAAGGCAGATGTTTTCATCTGGTGTACACTAGTGGACACCCTCCACCTGTGGGCAGGCACTCTCTTGAATTATAAACTCGTACCTCTCTGCTTTGATTTCTCTTTCACTTTGGAGTTTTTACAGAGTCCCCTTTTGGCTTCTAAAAAACTACCACCTTTGCTCACCATACAATTTCATGAGAAATTAAATACTTGAGATATATCTAAAAATATACTTGTTTTTGTTTTGTACTGGGGATTGAATTCAGGACCCTGCGCTTGCGAGGCAGGTGCAGTGCCACTGAGCTAACTCCCTGGAACTATTTAAAAATATTTTTAAAAGAATAATTTGTCGGAAGGTTGTAAGTATTGTTGTCTTTGTGCAACTTTACAAATAAATCCATGACAGCTGAGGCAGAATTTAAACAATCCACCAATACATAAATCAATAGGGGCTAGTAAACAGCACAGGCAGAAGTAAGTGGCAAAATACTCCTTTAGTCTACTCTTTTCATCAAATCCTTTTATGAAAAAAAGATAAGAATTCTTCAATATAATCATTGTAGAATTTGAAGAGTGGAAATATAATGCCAAGTAATCAGGTCTATAGGAAATGACAGCTCTGTTATATTTTGTATGGCATTATTATTGCCTTTTTAATCACTGGATAAACTTTCCAAAAACTATAAGGACTTTCTGCAATATTTTAAAATGCAATTTTATAATTTTGACAGACTTAAGAGTAGAAAAACTACTTAAGTGAATAAATCAATTCATTCAAACATAAAAATCTGTTTTTCACACTAATTTCATTGCACATTGACAATGAAGATTTTGTCAAATTATTTTAATTTTACTAGATCTGAATAAATAGTGGGAACACACAGAAACTAATTTAAACATAGTCCTTTGTTCTGTAAATTACTATATATGCCTCTAGCTCCCTTGCATCTGAGGCTCTATAAAAGGAGATACTTTTTGCCCTCCCAGTGTGTTTTACCCATCATTTAGAAACACATTTCAAATGTATTGCAATTGCACGTGAAGTGACATAAATACATTTGGTGATTAATATTTATTTAATCAACTATGAGTGCAACAATATGATTTCTAATTTGAAAGCACACAAGCTTTCTTTTCAGCAATGCTGCCTTTCAAAGACTTTCATTTGCTGCATCCCAGGCTGATCTTGGAAAGAGAACTTTGTCAGATGTACTTTTTCCCTACTCTTTTTCCAACTTGAACTGTTGAAACAGGAGAGCGAACATTTAGTACCATTTTCAGGTGGACCATATTTAAACTTGTAAAATATGCAAAATGTATGAGGAGATGGGAAAACTGTTGAACTCTAGGCCTGTGGATGATTCCTGAGAGCTTGGCTCAGTGAATTGTGCTGTAGGGTGTGTGTATTTGAAGGCCTATATATATAT
>NW_022900914.1:35196333-35215124 GCF_012274545.1 Fukomys damarensis | reverse complement strand
ATCATATATATATATATGTATATACACACATCATTTGCAATATACAAACAATCACACATATGCATTCTGTAAAAATGGCAGGATGGATGTCAAGAAGGCTTTCCCCAATGTTAAATACAGATTCTGTTCTTTACTGTATTATTATTCCTATTGTTTTATTTCTATCCCCCCTGCTCTAGTGTCCTTTGTGGCACTTCAGCTGTGATGAGATGGGCGGGTGAGCAGCTTTCTCCCGAATTGACGCCAGCTGGTTTGGAAGACTGGCAAGCCCTCAACTCTCCCTCTATCCACCACGCTAGAGATTGACTTTATTGTCTGCTGTAGCTCCATGCCATGCCCAGTCTCCAAAGGCCCAGAATACAGGCATGTAACACAGCCCTATTCACCACTGAACTTATTTTGATTTAGTCATAACTTCAGGAATTACCTTTTAACAACTACAGAAAGAGTGAGGGTCATCCACTTCTAATGCTGGAAACCCTGTGATAATCTGTTCCATGCATTCAAATGAAAATATGACTTCTTGGCAGAGAATAGCATTATAATGTAAAATCCCATATGCTGTTATACAGTATGTTGCAATCTGTTTTACGGCTGCCTCTATTCTAACGAGTGAATACTGCCAATAAAGCAATTGAAGATAACACTAATTGCTTATTTCTGTGATCCATAATTTTTATGGCTGCCTTATAGCTCTTTAGTCAAATAGATGCTTTTTGGCCTTTAAGATCTAGAACTCATGTACTGTAGCGATTGAAACTGGAAATGCACATACACTGCCCTGAGAAGCTTTACTGAACTTGATGAATAGGAGGCAGCAGGAAATATTTGAAAAATGTAAAAGAAAACAGAAATCTTAGACAGCTCTAACAGGTAAACATTAGAGTTTATCAATATTTAGGTTATTTTAAAAACTTAATTATGTGACTATGTATAGAACATAATTAGGTCTTTGTCTTTTGGGCATTTTGGCCTGCTGAACGTAAGGGTGGCAATGAAAATTATGGTGATGAGTGAGTACCGATAGCTGTAGATGTGGGCTGTGTTTGACCCTGGGGTTTGCCACATATGGACCATGTGGCTGTATGAGCTGGAGCAAGTGATTCAGCATTGTAGAGTTTAGGTTCTCCTGGGGAGTGCTATGCTCAGTGAACGGAAGTGAAGATACTTTCGTAACTGTAAAGTGTTGTACCATGTAGTGATTATATTCAATTCCTATTTGTCTTTCTTATAGATAACCTTTTAGAAACTGCAAATTATACAGTGGTTGTCTAAGATTTATCTTGTCCTTTGTTACTCAAAGTTTAGCCTGTGGGCCAGCAGCTTTAGCATCACTTGTGAACTTGTTAGAAATGCAGCATCTCAGGCCCTGCCCTAGACCCATCCATCAGAATCTTCCTTTTATCAAAATCCCTTGATGATTAGTACGCACATGAAAGACTGAGAAGCCCTGATCTAGTCTAACTTATCTCATAGACAAGAAAGTTGAGATTCAGGGAGGCCAAGTGATTCACAAGAGGTCTCCTAATGTGCTCAGAGGTAAGCCGGGATGAAAGCCAGGTCTTCTGACCCTAAGTCTAATCCATGCTGTCTCTGTCACAAAATAGAGAGGATTTCATTACTGTGCGACAGATTTCACACCCACAGGCTCAAAGGTGGCTAATATATTTGTAGTTGAAAATAGTATAAGTCAGAAAAGTTGTCTTTTTGGTCAAACAGTGAAAATAAAAAATCAAACCAAATAACCAATAGATTGTATTGCCAAGTTTCACCTGTGTGTATGAAGTGTCTAGATTGCCCAGAGACTTTTACTCATGAAGATCAGAAGATTCATTCTCAATTTGAAGAAGATATATGCTTTTAAATTCAGGTAAAATGTATGTGTACAGATCACAAGAATGTAGTATTGAATTTTTGTCTGTCTCCATATTTCTGGCTATTATGATCTCTTTTCTAGAATAAAAGATGCTCATGTTTACTTCTATTCCAAAGGAATAGAAGGAATTTTACAAAGCACAGATGCCCAAAGAGGGTTAACAAAGGATTTTTCAAGGGAAACCTTGAAATCCTCACAATTCCTGAAGACATATAAACACTAGGCAAATAGCTTCAGAAATACTACCTGATTAGCTTCATTTACACACACACACACACGCACACACACACACACGCACACACACACACAGACACACACACAGAGTATAAACTGTACTAAGCTACTGGATATACTGGATATTTCTTATATGTATTACGAGCTGAGCACTGTGAACCACACACACGTTACTTCATTTAATCTTCACCAAAATCTGTGGGGTGCTAGTCAGTGAAGTGAAGTGGTAATTGAGAGAAGTCAAGAAAAGAATTTCCCTGGACACATCACTAGCAAAATAAAACAGGAAGAAACCCAAGCGATGAGGAATTAAGTGAACTTTGCAAGCTAATGTTATGACTTGGAAGTAAGATGTCTGAATTCAAATTCCTTAATTCTTGAGTTAATTAGATCTCTTCTTCAGATGCGAATCTCTACCAACGTTTAACACGATTTTTGGTGGGGAGGTTGAAAAGGTGGTGGTACTTCGTTCATTTTGTGCCAGGTACACAGGTCGATGAAACTACCAGAGCCCCCGCTATATGGAGACAGGATCTGGAGAAGTGCGTGTCCAGTGGAAGAGCTTTAAACTGCCCTTCTCTTCTCCACAGCCAGGCGCTGCTTACCCACAGAGCCTCGATTCTTGACTCAGCAGCTCGAACTCTAGTTCTGAGACTGACAACAAGTAAGTGCTACAATAAAAATGCCAACACGCTTGAGAATATTCTGCGTGAAATCAGTCGCACTGGCGTTTGAAGACAAATCAGCATTGAAGGGCAGGGGCTAAAACAGAGCTATCCAAAATGGACTCTGGATACAACCGTGGGACTTTTATGACCAAAGGTACAGCGCTGAAGAGAAAAGCTTAAGGTAGAAAGGAGCAAGAGAGAACCTAAACTAGTTAACTGCAGAGATAGTCCAAGTAAAATAGGGATCGATAAACAAATGGTAAAATGATTGACCTGGAGAAAAGAAAACCTACCCATGCAGTAGCACACTTACTCTGATCTCCTCCATTTAATGTGGCACAGCCTGCTCTTTGCTAATAGCCTACGTGTGGAATTTCTAAAGCTGTACCTTGCCAAATGCTAAGTGTTAGTATGTGCTGAAACCTCATTATGAAAGGCGTAGCAGAAAAAAGGTGCAACCAGCTGCAACCTATAGCATTCAAGTAGCTGTCTTGTTAGAAGAGGCAACCCCCGATTACTTGATTCCAACACTTTGTAACACCACAGGGAAAAAAGACAGTTTTCCTTGGGTTTGTTTTCCTTTCTGTTAGAGGACTAGATTTCACTTTGTGTTAAAGTTCCAGGTTTGACTAACTGACTTATTTTAAGTACTGGAGGGGACAAAAAAAAGCACATCCATTTCTAGTCCTTCCACATTAACAGCATGTGAATATACTGCAGTATTTATGATGCTTATCTCATGTTATTAATGAGATTTTTCAGAGAAAATGGAAAGAGTTGTAGATTATGTCTTTGATAAAAGATTTAGAATCTATTGCAAAACTGTTTTCTTGGAAGAAACCTCACACAACATGCACAAAATTATACAAACAGAATTATCCCCTATTCGTTCTTCCTGAAAACTTTCTGCTTTCCTTTAGACATAGAACTCTAGCATTGCCTTCTCCTCGGGCTCTCATTAGCTTGATTTTTTACACACCAAGGAACTTTATTTTACCTCTTTGTGAAACTGGCTAGTGTCCTAAAGTTATTCTATTGTAATTTAATACACAAGGAAGAGAAAAGAGAAAGAAGAAAGATCTATATGATATTATTTTATTACTACGTAGAACTCCATTGTCAGAATGAAAAAGACAGGAAAGGCTCAGTACACAGATGGCTAAAAGTTAAAGCTAAGTAAATGATCAGAGAGTGAAAAAACCCAGAATTGTATCTCAGTTTATGTTCCTTGGTATTATTTTTTATGTGTGTCTTTGAATTTGAAATTCAAACAAGGTTTACATATATATATATGTATACATATACATAATTGAAAACAATTTTTTGATAAACAAGTAAGCCAGATATCCAAACAAAAGGATGCTGTATTGCCCTCTTTCCATTTAATCATACAATTCCTTGTGTCACTTTATGTCACAGGAATGGAATTACGGGGATTAGTATGAACAAAGTTAACCCTTTTTAACTTAACACTGCCCTACATTTCCAGCTTTCACGCCAAGAGGATTCTGAGCAGTGCAGGGTGGGGGGAGCCTGGAGGGTGTTGAGGGAAGGAGAATGTGTGAGAGAGGAATAATAGAAACCTTTTTAATATATTGATGTGAAATGAGAAGTAATTCAGAAATGCAATTTAGTGATGACCTCTCCTCTGGGTGGATATGAAAAACAGCCTTGTTTTCTTTTATAAAGAAATGCTGGCATGCTTGACTTTAGCGAATCAAGAGAATTGTTTGGCAAATAACAGTGATGGTGTGTGTCCTTGTCAGAACACCTGCTGTATTCTCCCAGCAAACGCTGGGGCCATGGTGCCTCTCCTCTAATGACACCTCATCAATCCGCTCCTATCAATGTCCCAGCCATGGAGGTGACTCGGAGTGCTCAGAAGCCTTAGAAAATGTCAACGTTTTGGGAGAAAAGGTCAGTCACAGCTTCCCCCCCACCTCCCCTGCCAAGCCACCATGGGCCTGGCGTTCATTATCCTAATTAAATCCAGCAGCTGAACATCTTCTTATCTGTAGGGGAGGAGAGCAGGGGCATGATGCAATAGGATTGATTTGCATATCCAAAGTTAATTAGTGCGGAGGAGCAGGTGTACAGTAATAATAATTATCACACATGACAATCACCTGTGACCACTTCCCCGCGCCCCTTCCGGGATTCAGCACAGTGATCGCTGGCTGGTGTTTTCCTTGCTTGATACCCATCCCGAGCTGTTTATGTCCTTGTGCCTCTCTTCACAAACCTGCTGTGAGTAGCTCGTCTGTTCCTTAACAGGCGCTGTATTTTTCTCTAAAGATATATTTTCCCCTGTTTCATTTGGAGGGAGAGACTATTGTAAAGCAGCTATTTTCAATTTTGTTTGCTGAAGTTGTCACATCCTGGTGGAGTCTGGGTATTTATTTTTAGATTACATGTAAGTGGATAAGGAAAAAAACTGCTCAGGATCATAATTTGAAAATCCCACTTTGCATCATATGAAGATTCTATCTCGAGCATATGCTGGGAAATCAGTCTGATCCAAAATAAACTTATTAGGCAGCAGACACATGAAACCAAGTGACAATTTGATGTTTGCCATGAGGCTGTCCGTGCCAGTTTGAGGAGGGTAGGGAGAGCCTATTCCATACCCTGAAGTCCCCCAGGGCCTGGACAGTGCTGTAGGACACAGGCCTGTGATGCTCACCGGACATGTACCTGAAGAAACTGAAAATGATGGGGGTGGATTGGTTAAAGTCTGGCAGAGTTAGGGTAAACAAACAAACAAACATTAGCATGGTATACCAGTAGGATGGCTTCAAACTGTAGACTTGAAGCAATTTCAGGGCATGGTCTGACTCTCATGATGCCTCCATCACAGAAAACTTAGATAGATTACACTCTTTGGATTTAGCTTGTACATAAATGTGTAGGTTATGCATGTTTGAAAGTGTTTTTTCTGTCAAACGAGGGTAATTTTTTCAAATTAAACCAAAAAGCATGCCCTGGAAATGGGATGTGCTTTTATAGAAATGAATTATTGCTGTGTGCTATACAGGAATTTAACACTCACAATGGTAGGCTAATAAGTAGGTAAGAACAGAATATTAAATACAAAGAAATTTTTTTTTGCAGGTAAAGGGGAGGCATTAATGTTAAATTAGCAATGAAATGGTAACTGTTTTTAATTTTTTTCATTCTTACTTTTGTCTGTTTCCCTTGTATTTGTCAGGGTACACTTTTGACAATCATGTCAAGTATAACAGGTCGGCCTCCCTTTCACACAGCTTTAATGATAAGTGACAGAGATGGCAAAAGGCACTCAACCGCCTGCCGAATGCATTAAAAATTCAAAACTTTACTTATCAGTCTTTTATTAAAACTTTCTGTAATTGTGCAAAATTATTTCCCCACTGGGTTAGCTTTCAATATGTAGTACAATTATATTTCTGACACAAAAATAATTACAGCTAAAAAAACTACAAGAAAAAAGAAGTATTTATTTTTAAAGTGAAATTCACCTATTTTACATCCATGAAGAGGTATTACAATGAAAAATTAAGCAATTACCGAGCCAAGGCTCCAGTTTTGAACATTTAAATTTCAGTATTAGACAGCTGGGTGGAACCTAGGTAGAAATGTAAAAGAACTGTGGTATATGGTTAAAAATTTTCTTGTCCTTGTCTGCTCAGGAAAGGAATACTCCTATTTGTTGTATGTTTAATCCATCAGGATTAGTGTAACAAAAATGGTGGATGTAAGTATTTTCCAACAGGATTAAATATTGATCCTCAGTAGCAGTATTTCAGCAAATTATCTGTGCTCTTTCATGCCTTCACAGGTTAATATTTTAAAGTCAGGAGCTAATAGCTCTGGATAGTGTGTTTGCTTGTATATTGCAACTTTCAAATAATCCCCAAATCTCCACTTTGGTCATCTTCACTATTCTAAGAACATAAAGTTCTATCAAGTAAATTTGTAGAGAAAGAGTTGCTGCATGTAGATTCCCTGAAGATATAGTGGTTGCATATTCACTTGGGCATCTTTTATATAAAGCATAAATTACTATGTTGGAATTCTGGGAAATACGGAGGTATGAATTTATTCAACCTAGAGCTTTTCAAATCAGCTCAAATTTCCATGGGAGTTGATACTACTTTCTTATGTCCTACGCTGATGTCACATTTATTCTGAATACAAGGAATACCCTTTGTAGATTTACTAAGTACTTAGTTGAGTTTCAGGCAATTGAACCTAAATCTAAAGATTTGTAAATCTCTCCTCTTGTCTCCAACTGCAGTAGTAACTCTGTTCATGAACTTAATTCTTTCCATGATTCTGGTCACAATTGAATAGGGTGGAAACTGAATCAAATTCAATGGTTAGGGTCAATGTTGACCTTATGTTAAAATTTGGCTCGGTTCTCAACCAATTAGGTTTGTGACTAGAACTGTGGAAAAATGTAAGTTTGTGAACTGAGGTCCAACTGTAACTCCCAATCTAAAAGTAGATGTGTGAAAATCAAACTGTTATTCTACCTGAAAAGTATTGGGCCTCTCCTAAGTGGGGAACACACCATAATCCACTGATTGTGGGAAAGTACTGAAACTTGCATGTATGTTTATATTTCAATCTCAGTATTTTTACTTTTTCTTTTTTACTTAGGGACCTTAAATTTGAAAATCAAAGTTTAAATGATCTTTTACATGGAATTTATTTATATTTTTATCTTCTTCTTTTTTTCTTTTTTTGGTACTGGGGATTGAACTCAGACCTTTGTGCTTGTGAGGCATGTGGTGGAACCACTAAGCCAAATCCCTGGCCCAGATCTTGTATATAAAATTTTATAATTTTGGAAAGAGATTTTACTCTCCATTAGATATTATGAGAAAAGAAGGAAAAAACATAACATTTTTGTAAATAGGGAGGGGTGGATGGTTGTGAGGGAGGGGAGAGGATTGGGGAAAGAACAAGAACCAAGATATATCCTATATGCATAAAAATTCCCAATGTTGAATGTGATCATAAAGTATACCTAAAAAGCACCAATAAACTTAATGGAAAAAAATGAAACTATGACAGTCTCTCTAAAAAAATAGAAACTTTAAATTATAACCTTATTTGTAACCATTAGAGTGTTCTTAGCCAAGCTATTTAACATTTAGCTTTCCTGAGCTTCTATGTCTTATCTCCACTTCCTTAATTCCTCCTCCTCCAAAATAATATGATTTTTTGAGAGATTAGATTACTTTAAACAGGAAATATTCTAAGTAGTAAGGGAACATCAGTCCATTTGGTATTCATAACAACTTTCTGAGGGAAGTGCTATTATCCTACCCATTCTACAAATGAAGATCCTGTAACAATGACATTAAGTAATTTGCCCCAGGTGGCAAAGCTAAGAAGTGGAAGGCCAATGGTGTGAAGGTTGGGCTAGAGAATTTAAAAAATAATTTTTAATTTTAAATTCACTGAATTTCATAGAGTGGTGCCAAGAGCTCATTTAATAATTTTTTGTTGATGTGCTATGTGTGGATTATACCAAAAAGAAAGAAGACTTGAAGTCTGCAGGAAGATAATCGTGCAATCTTCTAACTATGGGAACACAGAAAGGGAAGCGTGAGACGGCCAGAAGATGTCAGCTATATTAAGGAGTGCTGAAAGCAGAGCAGAGAAGGACAAATTGGGCAAGTACAGGTTTCAGAGTAGAGAGGAAACCTTAGCCTGGGAGTCAGTTGGGGAAATGAATGTGGCTGAGCAGGGACAGCATACATGTTGGATTTGGAAGAAGGTTGGAAATAAGAAAGGGGCCAGATCCTGAGAAGGCTTATTTGTTGGGTGTAGAGTTTAGCTGGTAGTGGATAAGGAGATACCGAGGAACTTTCAGGTATGAAATTATATGGTTGGAAATGTGTTTAAGAAGTGGTATTTTGGTTCTGGCATTGAGATTAGAGAGGAGGGATGTGAGAGTTGTTTTAAGAGTACTGAACTTGTCTGTTCATTTATAATTCACAAAATTTTATTATTATTTTATTCATTCATCTATTTTTGTGTGACCACTACATATGTGCCAGATATTGGTCCAGATGCTTGAACTATACTAGTAAAGAAAATAGGCAAAAACTGTTGACCTTGAGGAACATAAATTCTGCATAATTCGTGGGTAACTACAGAGAGGGAGTTTTTTCAAGGGGACCAGTGGGTTAGAGAGGAGATAGATTTGTGAGATGTTTAGGAAGCAAAATTGACAGGACCAATGGTTAGGACTGTGTCATTGATTTTTAAAAACTGAAAACTCAGAAAGTCAGTCTTGAATAACAGAAAATGATCCTGACAACGAAAAGAGAATTCACTTACAATTCAAGAAAGCTGGGAGAAGGTAGTCAAATTGATGTTATAGGTATTGGAGTAGAGAAGAATAGGTGGCATTTAGAAACTTTCTTTGGGCCATCAAGATGATTCATTATATGGATAATTAATATTAATTCCTTGACCTTCATCCCCAGAGGTTTCCAAGGTAAAACATGGTCTTGAAAGTTTTGACTTGGCCTTCAGTGAAAAAAATGAATATGATATCCTTTATCATTATATTCCTCAGTGTATTCTTGAAAGCAGAACAACTAGACACAGAGGTCTTATGTTATAAGTTTAGGTTTTCAGGCCCTGCAAAAAGCTCCTGCTCTGTAATTGCCTTAGCCTAGTTAGGCTAAGAGTCAGACCCACCTATTGCAAACTTTAGACAATAATACCTCAATTTGGTAAACTAAAAGGAGTAGTAAGCTTAACACTTTTAAAGGAATTTAAATCACACCAAACACTTTGCAACAAATCTCAACAGGTTCCAATACTACTTTACCACCTGTGGTCTCCTTGACCTGTCAAGGTATATAGAAAGCTGTGAAGAAATAAAAACCGACAAAGAGAGGCTGGGTGAGTGGGTGGTTAGAACATCAGCTCTTCAGGGCTCTTCAGGGCTCTTCCTAGCCTTGGTGTTGACTCATTTGAGGCAGGTATTGGGTCAGATTCTTGACATTTGTATACCTGTTTGTCTATTGGGAGGAGGGGGAGAAAGGCAGTACTTGGCACCCAGACAAGGTTCATGAAGTGCTTTAAGAGCTCGAGTTGAAATGCTGCCAACATCAAATAGAAGTGGATAACATTCTATTTTTTTTATTGACAGCATGAATAAGAAGTATAGGTGGTTTGACTAAGAGCATCTCTGAACACCAGTCTTTTTAGAAAAGAGGAGTGTTTGGCACAGTGCTACAAAGTAAAGATGTCACGCACCTTGGCCCTGGCCACGGTCCTTTGGCATCTGTGGTACAGTACTGGACCTGATCTCCGATCTCATGGACTTGGAGGTGCAGGCAAGGGGGAGCAAGCAGAGAGCACTTTCTCTTCTCTTGGGGTCTATTTACAAGCTATTGAAATAACTTTGAGACCTTGCTGTTAATACAAATTTAGAGGCATAAATTTTGGGGCATAAAGGATAAAATGAAAAAAAAACCCCACAAAACAACAAAAAACCCAAGCCCCCCCCAAAAAAAAAACAGGGAAAGAAAGGGTCTTTGTTTACTTTCCCCTTTCCTGACGCATGGCTGCACAAGTTAAACACCTGTGAGAAGAGGGTGCTTCAGGGACACCCTCATGCTCAAATTGCTCGTGGGTTTCTCGGAGATGGCACTCTCCTTGTGCAGTGATTAGTTGCCTCTTCATCACTGGCGAAGCTGGTGGCAAGGAGCAAGGCCTTCACCTGCAGGTGTTGCCATGGCAAAGGACACTTGGAATGGATTCTGGTGACATTAAAAGGCAAAAGTGAAAATGAGAGTAGAGAGAAAATAGAAACTTGATTCAAGGAGACATTTGAGTGGCTCAAATCACCTCCTTACAATAGCCATTGCCAAGCTCCAGTTCAACCTTAACTTTTCCCTTCTGACTAATCTGGGTGTCTATTTTATTTTATTTTATTTTTTTGAGACAGGGTCTTGCTATGAAGTTCAGGCTGGGCTCAACCTCTCAGCCATCCTCTTGCCTCAGCCTCCCAGTGCTAGGACTACAGGAGTGCATCAAAATCTTGTGCATAAAATAACTTTTTAAAAAAGTACAGCAAGTTTTAATATTAACTCACTGTAAAAATGACTGTTTCTAGGAAACATGATTTGTTTTCTTAAACTAAACAGGCTTAAGAAATTATGAAATGAAAACTGGTTTATGGACACCTTAAACCTACTTCTTTTTTCCTATTCAAAAAAATGGCTCACAGAGTAGTTGGATTTAAATATAGTTCTGGAATTTTCTCTCATGAACTTTTACAGCATTGGCTGGTTTCTTATGGAAGCCAAGCCACATTTCTCCCTTGTCATTCCAGCAGACATCGCCTTAATATCCACATGGTTTGCACGCCACCATACTCACTGTCATTTTTTCTTACTTCTGTGTTTCTGTCTATTGTTCAGAATAACCTGGTCTGTTCACTAAGCTTCCCTATCACTTTAATGTACAGCCCACTTTCCTATAGATCATTACCTTCTAAACCAGGAAATTACCTGTATATATTTTATAATTTCCAGTGACATATTTCCATTTTCTACTTTGGTTAACTCACTTTGTTATTTATGTAGTGATGGCTAGTAATAGTGATAAATATGTGTACACTACATAACCAGCTATAAGAGACTTCTTAGAGGGGGTAGCAGGGGTAGGCCTAGAAGTTTTTATCTCAGAGCTCCCAGAGTGGAAGAACTGATTGATGGGGGCTTGGAGTCATGGGATGATAATGCCTTTTCTATGGTAGATACTCTAAGCACATTGGTTTCCTAAATTGCTTACGAGTTCTTGTGAAAGAAAGTGTCTTGCCTTTTGCACTTTCTTTTACCAGGGCAGAGTAAAATACAAGGCTCAGCTAGGCCATGGGTATGTTGGAGGTGGAGGAGGAGCTTGTGCTTGGACAAATATCTATGGGTCTTCCTACATGTTCTTCCAAATTCACTGAGAATGATAAGCCAACCCTTAGCTGCTATTTCTACTAGGAAACAGCTTCTAACATAAGGTGATATTCCTTAAATGAAAGGGCTTGTGGACCACTGAGTGGGTACAGGAACATGGAGTTGTTGGAAACACTTGGGTTGGGCAGAATAATCTTCTGCCTTTCAGAATTACCTTACCTTAGGAAATATCTCATATTACCTTAGGAAAGTTACACCACAGTACTGAGCCTCAATTTGTTGATTCATGGAAATAATAGCAACTATGACAATGATAAATATAGATACATGATAATCGATTCAGATACATGATAACCCTATACTAACAGTGGCTAACATTTATTTTTTCATTAAGTTTATTGGTTATTAGAACATGGGTATGTTATTCACCAACATCCATATGCTTCTATGCAACGAAAACTTCCAAATTAAAAAAACAAAAAGAGCTACATATTGGCTGGGCCTCTCATTTCATCTCATTTCTGTGTTCCTATAAAAGTGAACATAAAGCTTTTCACAGTGAATTTTTTTATGTAATTTGGAATATGATTAACCCTGTTGGGCTTTCATCTTAAAAAGTCAATTCAAACTGGGCTTGATGCATATGCCTGTAATCTCAGTACTCTGGGAGACTGAGGCAGGACAACCTCAAGTTTGAGCCCAGCAACTTAGTGAGGTGCTGTCTCAAAGGAGGGCTGGTTATGTAGTTGAGGAAGAAGGCCCTGGGTTAAATCTCCAGTATTTGAAATGAGTGAATGAATGTCAATTCAAGTAAATAACCTTTCTCAAGACAGGTCAGTGAGAAGTTACACTGTAACACCTATGTGGAACAAGAACCTGGAAAGGACTCATAGGCCCCATGAGAAGCAAATGTCATTTAAAGAGTGTAAGAGAGGAAAAGGCAGAAGGAGAAATGGAAAGGTCTGGCGCTCTTTTTTAGTCCTATGTTCAGAGGTTAAGATGATTCCAAAGTTTACTAGGCACAAAGCGAGTAGCTGCCAATGTGAGTGCTAATGCTAACATTTTTGAATCATTATTTGATTATTTGAAGGTTAGGGTAATCACATTTGCCAAACCATTTTTCTAGAAATATTGTCCACCTGGAAAAAATTACGCACAAAGATTGCCACAGATTTTCTGCATTTTCTCATCAATTTGGATCTGGTTATAGTACACTCTCACCTGCTGTCAACATGCCAGTGCTTCATGTGTGAACTGGAGGCACAAGAGTGATTCCTACCGACTGGACATCTCCTTTATTTCACACTGTCTTCTAGGAAATCCCAGAAGTTCTTTGATGGGGTGAAAGAATAAATGCCAAAGTTGAATGAGTTACAGCCGCTGCCACCTAATTAAAATGATTTTGTGCCAGTTGCTTTTGTTGGGCTGGATCCACACATAATATAATTTTAATCCTGTTTATAGACACTCTTGGGATAGATTTGAGATCAGCATTGCCATTTAAGTGAGGTTAATCAAGCATACTGTATACAGCTTTTGTTTCTCCACTGTATGTGAAAGGTGACCACTGCTGATGGGTTACCCAACTGGCCGCTTCCTCTAGTAACAAGGAGGTGGTTTTCAGGGTGTGATCATTAACCCAGCCTCAGCCCCAGCAACTCTTTCTGCCTAGTCCTTGGAATGGTGCAGCTGTTGTCAGTCGCAGAGGAGAACTCTAGCTATGCAACGCTTTGCTTTGGCTGCAGCAACATGCCTCTACACAAGGGGAGAGGGAGGGAGAAAAAGGGGAAAAAATACAACTCCCCTAAAAAGCAAACACCGTTTTTGTATGCCTGGCTCTGTTTATGTATATAAAATGGACATTATGGGGGAGTGAAAAAGACCCTCGTAAAAATCCTTCTTGAAAACTATTGTTGCTGACAGCCGTGACCTCTGTGTGTCTGCATGTTTACCCATAATTCATAATTAACAAAGACATTAGAACTGCCACAGGAGAATTCTGGGCTTTATTTCTTTCTAACTGGGCAGTACTAATGCTGGAAGTGCTCCCAAATCAGTGATTTAACATTTCAGGAAATCTTGGAGAGGCAGCAGAAGCCTCCTTATATAGCTCATATGCTGGGACTTTGGCGATACAGATACGGCCGAGATAATTATTCAGCTCTCGTTATTGCTGTAGCTCTGCACCTGATCCCCGAGCCATTAGAGCACTCTGCAGGTTATTACAACTATCAAACATCAAGGTCTCTTTTCTAGTCTCTTGACTGTGTGGTTATCATTTTACTTATTTTAAATCCCCCATCTGCATAGAAAGCCTCTGTGTTTTTCACTGAGATCTGCTTACAGCTTCTCCCCACCCCCTTCTTTATTGCTCCCCAAACGGAGCCCTTTTCTTACCAGCCCATTAGCATAAAAATATAAACCTCATGCTTCTCCACTTGTATTGTTTTTATACCCCCCTCTCTTGTTTGATTTCCTCTTTGAGGCCCCGAGTACCTACACTTTAATTTGGGCAGCAAACGAGTCAGTGGAAGACAATTCTCTTGAGTTCAAGGAAACCATGATAATATAATTTTAGATGATGGGAGTTGTCAGTACCCATGCTTAACCTTCCACTTAGTTGAGGGCCCTCTTGACTTTATTATTTGTTTCTACCTATTTGTTCTATAGAAAATACCAAAGCCCAGCACAAGAGAATATAAGGACAGCTCATAAAATGTTTTTGTATTGTGGATGTATTTAATGATTCATTACATTTTAATCTTTTGGCCAGAAAGTGTACCCTTTCTTGGAATTTAATGTAAAGCAGTCTATGCGATAAAATATATTTTCAGTTTTGGGCAGAATCTAGGCCTGTTGTAAGTTTGCTTCTAATACTTTTCTAGACAAACTATAAAATGATCAAAACCAGACAGCTCTGAATATTCTGGGCACTGTGTCAGCTATCTTGGGGCAGGCAGTCACTTATCATGATATATAAAGATAATACTATAAATTAAGAGTCTGAAGCAGACCTCTGTGGATTGCATTTTAAGCCAAAGCAAGATGCTATTTCTGGATGTTTTACACAGCTTCACTCCCCTTAGAAGCCTTTATTTTTCATGATCTCCACCAAACACCTGTAAAAAAGGCATCCCACCCGCCGCAGGCCTCTCTGCAGAAAAAGCTAATCCACAAGAGGGGAGGGGCAGCCACAGGCAGTATGGTGGGGCTAAGAAGCATATGGTTTCCTCACTTAATATTGCTGCATAGTCGTCCCACACCATATTCCCTTAAATGGGCATTAGCTCTGTAGCCAAATTAGCAGCCTATAAAGCATAAAAATAAAGGCAATTTTTGATGATACAAAAAAATCATAAAACAAGACTTCACCGTGTCTATCATCTCTGTGTGTATTGTGTGCATATGTGTATAATAAGTATGTTGCACACAAAAAATGAAATACAGAGAAGTTTCAAAGACAAGTAATATTTTTATCATGAGCAGTAGCTGAATACTTTAATCTGTGCTAAGTAGCTGAATATTTTGATCTGTGCTTTACTTCATCAGCCTATGCAGGTAAACTACTGATTTTCCTAACTTGTAGGAGACACTGTCTTCTTTTAGGATCTTCTTCTGAATAAAGGAAGTTCTAAGTATTCAAAAATTATACCATTTTTTTGTTAATTTAATGGCACTCCCCCACCCCATTAGGAGCAAGGGGCATAGACTTTAACACCAAGCATATATTTGTTCACACATCATACAGCTCAACCATAAAAGAAAATCAATATATAGCATTTGTTGTGAATTGTTTCTCCATATGCAGTGACAGCAATAAAAATGCTTTACTCTTGGAATATTGTGTTATTTTTATTTGAATACACTCAGAATTTCCCTGTTTTGTATAGACTATAATTTTATTTTTATTACTAAATGCAAATATCATTCCTCTATATATGTGACTCTTTGATATAAGTAATTTTGAATATATTCCCTATTATCTAGTCTCCCCTCTTATTTAATGAGAAAACAGACTCAGAGAAGCCAAATAACATGCATAAAGTCACACAGCCAAGTAGTTCATGAGAGACTTTGGTTCTAGTCTCTTGACCTTTTTGTACTGCATTGCTGCTTCTGATAATAATATAATTACTGATAGCCCCAAATCGAGGAAAGGTACTTGTATGTTTTATTTTTAGAAGACATGATGGTTTGTTCTTAGTCATCCATTTTTCTCAATTGGTAAGAAAAATGCATAAATTTGCAAGATGGTGGGCCAGTAATATGGCAAAGGCCTTTTCTTTGTATGACAACCAACTGACCCCTAAATGAATTGAACCCATGACCTCCTTCCTCATTAGCTCCAAAGGAGCTAACTAGTCCAGAAACAATTGTTACAAGCATGCTACAACACAAATCCACCATGTTATTCCTATGGGATTAATTAGAGAGCTAAAACAATGCTTTCTCTTTGAAAGACACACAAAATCACGTTGTTATGTTCTTCTGACTTGTGAACCTCTTGAAATTTCATGTAAAATTTTGTGTAAGAGCAAATATACATTGCCCTGGGAGGAAACTCCAAGTTTTTGTAAGATTTCCACAGTATGTGTTTGTGATCCAAAATAGGTTAAAAGTGATTATTTTATTTCATGCTCTAGTGCCTTATGTTGATGTCATCACTGGTATTAGTAGGTGCGCTACTAAAAACACGTGGATGTATTATGCCTCACTAAACTGGAAGAAAATATTATTTCCATATTTCCCATGAAGGGGAAAGAAGGAATAGAAAATTAATATATACATATGACCTTTATAACTATCACTAAATCCATACAGACTAATTTGGGATATTATGACATTTCAATTAATTTGATCATTTGGGTATGGAAGTCGCCCAAATCTTGATTGCTGCCTTTTGTACACAGTGAGAATAATGCTGTTGACCTGAGTTTGGGGACACTATGGCATCTAGGATAAAGAGAGTGGCCCAGAGAAAGAGTGAAATATTTAAGTACTTGACAGCATCTTTAAATTATTCAGATGCTTTATAAGAAATAGTCAGTGGGACTTTTCTAGTTATCATGGGGTTAAGGCACTATAAAGAAACTTCCATATGTACTTCGTTATCCCAGAGACAGATAGAGAGATGTCGTTCTACTGATATATTACATAAATCATGGTGCCAGCCAGAAAAACAACAGATGACCAATTTGTACAAAGCATTTTTTCCTTATGTTACATTTATTTAAAATACATTAAATCGTTGTGCTAAAATTGAGGCAGCTGGCAGTCCAGGCAACCTTATAAGATTTGTATTTTCTGGATGGAAGCCCATTCGTTTGGAAAGGTGGAGCCTTTGGGCTAGTATATTTGCTTAGTCATATGCCAAGCCCCTGGAGAGCACAGGTAGCACTGAATTTACCACACATTCATTACAATTTTTTTTTTTCAAATGAGAAATCTCCTGACAAATGGGAGTCAGATGGTTAATACCCATTTACTTCCAAGTGAAGTCACTAATTAATGATGCCAAAGCTCAACCCAAAGAAAAAAGACTCATGTGGGATGGAATATGAAAAATCTGGCCACATTCCAAGGCCTGTTCTCTTATGTACATTGACATTGATACAATGCTTATTTAAGTATGGAAAGAAAAGTCTTGTCTGATTTGGGTGGGTTTGAATTAAACTGATTCAAGAATGGGCCTAATTTGTGTATGGAAATTTAATGTTTAGTGTTGTATTTTTTTTTAGACCATGGTTGTCACCAAATTATTAAGGGACTTATGACCTCCTCAAATGGATAATGACCGCTGCTATGGGTTTTATATGAATTAATTTAAACCAGCTTTTAATATCTATTGTCAATTACATTCAAAACTAGTCTTGAGTAAAGCAGGACCAAAGCAGAAAAGTCCATATCTCTTATTTCTGCAGGTTCTTTAGTGACTGCTTAATCTGAAGACATGCAATGATTTTAGAGATTCTGGTAGTGTTACTATCTATCTATTAATTCAGTGAAATTAGTCACTGAAATGAGAAGTATTGGTTTCAATGCATTTTTCTTTTCTATTGGCCAATAATTGGAAGAAGGAATGGCTTTCTTCAAGAAGCTGAATCTTGATAAATTGAAGCTACAAAAACAATAGAACTCTTTTTAAATTCATCAATGATTTTTGGGTCACTGTGTTCACAACATGCTATGAACATATTTGGTAAATTCTTAAGGATTTAAATATACTTTTTTCAGGGGAGTGAATTAGATCTTAAGTAAGAAACATAAGACAAAGTCTGTTCTCTCAGTTTTTAATCTTGATGGAGAGATTTGTATTTCAGGAAGACATGCAAACAAATAAAGAATAGTTCCAGACCTTAAGTTATATCCAGTTGAATGTTAAAATATGTGATACAGAAATATCGGCCATGACTGTTTAGAAAAAAGCAGAGGTTATGGAATGTCATTAATTTAGATCATTATGGACATTTTCTAAAAGGAACACTAAAGGAAATAGGAATTGAATTAAGTTCAAAGCTGTAGAAAAGATTTAGATGTATAGAATCAGTGGAATATTTGATGGTGTTGTCTGACCATTAGACCATCCAAATAGGTTTATAGCATCACTACTAGGATGATTATAAAGGAAGTTGTACCTCTGAGTTGGTTATTTGTATCCTACACTGGAGAAGACCATGAAAAAATTATGAAGCATAGAAAAGGGAATTGACTTTCTTTTTATGCTACAAAATAATGGAGTCAACTTTAGGACTTGAAAACATTTCCATCAAAGGTGAGCTCTGGAAAGGGTGGAGGTGAAATGCTCTTGACAATTGTTTTAGAGCTAGAGCTAACCATGCAGTTAGTAGAATATGTTTGTGGCAGAGCCTCCAGGATTGAGAACTCAGAATAAAATGATACCCTTAATAAGTAGATTTAGTTGACTTTTAAAAGGTTTCTCTAACTTGGTGATTGCTTATTTTCATCTTAACTGGTACATATGTTATTTATATACTGTAAATTAGAACTGTTACAGATATGCACGAAAGACTAAACTGTAGTAGAATAAACTAGAAGATACATGTTACTTTCTTTCTTTTTTTTTTTTTTTTT
>NW_022900914.1:35166549-35196282 GCF_012274545.1 Fukomys damarensis | reverse complement strand
TTTTTTTTTTTTTTTTTTTTTTTTTTTGGTACCAGGGATTGATCTCAGGACCTTGTGCTTGCGAGGCAGGTGGCGGAACCACTGAGCTAAATCCCTGGCCCTGAACATACATGTTAATAGATCCCTATCTTAGTTCTTTCAGATTGCTGCAACAAAATACCATAAACCTATTATCTTATAAATCATATAAATTTATTCTCACATTTCTTTAGCCTGGGAAGTCCAAGGTCAAGGCTCTAGCAGATTTGGTGTCTGGTGTGCACCTGCGCTTTAGTTCACAGCTTATCTTTTTTCCCTGTGCCTTCATAGGCTTGAAAGGCCAAACGAGCTTCTCTGGGAGACTTCTTTCATAAGGACACTGATTCCATGCCTTTGCGCCTTCCAAAGGCCCTACCTCTTAATTCCATCACCTTGGAGTGGGGAGGAGTTTGGGGAGTGGGGCGTGCACTAACATTCAGACCACAGTGGTACTCAAACTTAATATCCAAAACCCTGTTACTTCTTGAATGTTTAATTGCCTCGAAATCATGCCAACAATTTATTTTTTCCTATTTGAGTATGACACGTCTTAAATATTCTCAAGGCTTTACTGGCAAAAAGAAATTAAATTCATTTTTCTTCAAAATATTGAAAATCAGAATGTCTAAGTTCACTATAACACTGATCTCTTTTCTCAGTTCCCTTCTACCTTTCCTCCTCCACTCTCCCCTTTTGTCTCCACTTCATTCTGTCTTTCTCTAATGAAGAGAATCTGAATTCTTAAATTATCCAGAGTCATTTTCTCATACATAGTGTCTGCATCTTTCTATATCTTAACAAGATATGAAAGTTTGAGCAATTTATAGTAAAATAAAGATCTCCATTCAACTGAAATGCACAGGTATGGTTAAGGATCACAGCATACAATAGGCAGGCTTTGGAGTCAGAAGACCTAAAATCCTGGGTACTTTACTTACATGCTGTATAATTATAGTCAAGTTATTGAAATTCTTTAAATCCTAATCAACCATACTTTACTGAAAACTTAATATTGTTATATAAATATGTAAAACACTACATATGAGAGCACAAAATGCTCACAGTAATTTGTACCCCGGGATATGGTGCTGTTTGGGGTTAGGAAACATCATCCCGAAATACAGTATGCTTGCAGGAGACCAGAATATACTACACCAAAATATAGTTCTGAGGTATATTTTGAGCAGATTATTTTGAGAAACTGTAAATGCAGTAGTAGCTCTGAAAAGCTGCCCTTTTAAAAATGAAATTTATATCTATAAAGGAAACCTGCATTAGTAAAAGTATCTGCATTAGGAAGAAGGTTGCTCCTAGAAAGCTTTTATTACCGAAGAGAATTTTTATCTGCATAACAAGGCAACCTTTATACACCAGACATTTCCTCTTCTCACATTCTCATGATGAATTTTTTTTTTCAGGAAAATACTCTATATTTTATTCTATAACGTACATATTTTGTAGTTTTGGATTTTTATCAGTATATGTTTGTGATACAACATAATTATGTTTGTTTAGGGAATATATATATATATATATATATATGTATATATAAAATATTGATTATTTTTTATCCCTTTCCCATTGCTGCCCTCTCTTCTTTGCTTCCCCAAGTCCACTGTCTTATCTCCAAAAAGTCTATCTTCCTATTTCCTATAATTTTCCTTTATTTTGCCATTTAAATTATTTATATTTTGGGTTTCTCATATAAGAGAAGCCGTGTGATATTTAACCTTCTGTGTCTGATTTGCTTCACTCAACAGTATAACAAGAGCCATCCGTTTTTCTACAAATGACTCAAATTTATCCTTCTTTGTGGTCAAGTAATACTCCATCATGTATATATACTATATATTTTTTTATCTGTCTTTATCACCACCCATCTGTAGAAGCTCCTTTTTCTTTCTGCAGCTCAGGATGCAATAAAAATTTCAATCATCTAACGAATTTTCAAGTCTCATATGTTTGTAAAACTCCCATGCATATATACTTAATTGATCTGTTTTTTTCTCCTGCTAATCTGTCTTATATCAAATTAATTTTTAGCTCAGTCATAAAATATAGAAGGAAAGCCTTTTCTCCCTCCCCTACAATACTCATCCTGGATACTAAAATATACCAGAGATAGTTTACCACCACTTACACTAAAAAGCTTTATACAGTGGCCTGCTGAATTAAGAATTTAGTTTGTTTTGTGTTTGTGTAGGGAAGACGGCTGTGGTCGTGTTTGTCATCTGATGTGGAGATTGAGAATGGAAGCAAAATTCTGCGCAGTGCTTTTGCTTGTGAACCGAATTGTTTGCAAACTGAAGTTCTCATGAACTGAAGTACAGTATTACTGTAGGAGACTTCAAACTTCAGGAAACAGATCCTATTTTTTTTCTGGTACCTTATTGAGAAATAATTAAGCAATGTAGACTGAGCCTTGTCTTCATCTGGTCCTCCTGGAATCTTTCTGCCCTTTCTCCTCCTCAGCAGGAATAACTCAGTCTTCTGAACCCTCAGTGCCCTTTCATCATTCCTGGGTGATAAATCCTCCAAACTCGTTAGTGTACATGTGGTAGCCATCCTTTTCCCTGATGATCTTAATATTTATATTTATTATGTGCAATCCATGTCTTAAATGCTAAGTAGCTAATGAGATCAAATAATTTGGGCACCAGGATATGCATTTTTTAGAGCGGTTTGGCTGGGGATTTTCAAAATAGGTTAAAAGGACTTCTTTCAAGTGGGTAGAATACCTGTCTTATAAATTGGCTAAAATAAGCATTACATATATGACTGATCATAACTGTACTCAAAGATAAACCATAGATCTAAACTCTAAGTGGTATTGGAGGATTAAACTGTTAGTCACTGAGTGTTGACTGGCTAAAACATAATGCTATGCTGTAAAGGTAAAAAAGCTTAAGGAAAACGTCAGTAGCTCTGCTTTTGCCAAAGTATTGTGGAAAATGATCTTAGCTTCTTGGGTATTAATATACATTGAAAGAAAGAAAACTAAATATAGTTTATAGATATGAGGGGCTTCCTGATTAAGGTGAGATAATACAGTATTGAGCTTTTAAAAAGCAATCTACATGTATATATATTTGAAAATCTGAACTATTTCAAAGTGTCCCTTAGGCCCTTTCAAGAAGTAATACACAGAATGAAGCTTAGAGTTATGTCCAAATATACCTTAAGAGGACATGACATTCTCTATTGACTACCATTACAGAGCAACTCTTGTTCGTGTGCCATATTTTCATGCATTACTTTTCCATTTCTTTTCTGTGTTTTCTATTCATACTCTTCAGTGTAAACTATTTGCTTTCTAACTATACTCTACAAAACCAGGCATCTTTATAGCTATGCTTAAGTGGTGTCACTGGCTGCAAAAAGCAAGGCATTTTTTAATGAGAGCCAAAATATGCTGGCACTTCACCTATACAGCAGGGACTAGACTCCTAGACCCATCCTTAATATGCCATAGTGTGAACAGCTATTGTGGCCAGAATGTTGTGTGGATTCATTCTCTGTTTGGGGACTCGTAGCTGAACCTAGAATGTGGTTTAATGGAAAGTTAGTGTTATTGCTCCTTATGGGTATATTTGCACATCTTCTTGGAGAATTGGCCTTAAAATGGGAGTTCATTTTTAGAAGGCTGTTTTTCTTTGATCACACTGATGGAGGAGAGCTTTTGAGAAGGGGCTGAAAGCTGAGGGCAAATGGCTGCATTTTTCCTTCCTTGTGCCTTTTTTACTGCCTGTCCTTAGCATCCTCACTTCGTTGCCTGTGCTTAGCCGTGAGGTTAGACATCCTCTCCCATTCCAAAAACATTGATCTCAGTCTCCCTCTTTCCATTTTTTAATAAATCTTAGTGAAGCAATGTAACATTCCAGGTCAGACCTGGGGTGCTGTTCTGGCCTCGCTGGAGTGAATGCTGCAGAGCATGGAAACTTGCTGGCACAACATTGCAAAGGGACTCTGTGGGGGCTGGACGACTTCCAGCCAGCAATGAACCACGGCCAAGAAACGCCAATATGGATAATGCAAACAAGAGAGATTTGGGGCACATTTCGATTTAACCATCTGATTTAATTGACAGAATAAATGCACCTGTCAACGGGTAATATTCTTGTGATTAGTTTTGGCTGTGATGATGCGATGATGTTAAAAGAATGTCAGAACAACCTGTCCTGGGACTCTTACAGGCAGTTTTGAGCACAGGAAGGTCAGTTTTTAGCTAGTTCAAAGAAGCAGGATTATTCTCCCATAATGTGAAAGTATTTTATGGAGACAGTGAATGTTTTATTTGACGTTTTCCCTCTGTGCTTAGCCTTCACCACAAATCAGAAAAAGTAGGGGACAGAGGCACACAGAAGTAACTGACTTTTGAATCAGTGTCTATGGCTACTGGCAATTGTCCTCGCTTGGAGATGGAGGCTCTAGGTATTAAGCCTAATGCTGTACCTGAGCAGTCTAACTCCCCCCCAAGTTGGGTTTCTTTCACTACTGGATTAAGCTATTTAAGTAGAATTTCAGTGGAATGAGGTCTTTAATTGAAATTTTGTTTTCTTCAGAGAAAATGTTGTTCTTGGAAGAAGCATATTAATTAATGATCACTCATTTAATCGTTACCGTGCTGCAACCTCACCCCAATGTCTCCCCTAGTAATTGTGCATTGGTTATAGCTTGTGGTAACTGTCTCTCTGCTCTTAATCCCTGACCTATCCGCACCGTCTGACACTGTTGAATGCTTTCCTTTTGAAATTGTCATCTCCTTTATCCTATCTTCCTTGCAGTCTCCTTTCTCCTTTCAGGTTTCTTTTCCTTTATCTCCTCCCCTGGCCGCTCAATCATGTTAATTTTTGGTTGACCAATAAAATTTGTATATATTTACATGTACAACATGATGTTTGGAAGTATGCGTGCATTATGGAATGATGCAATTGAACTAACATAGGCATTATTCTATCATATTTTATGGTGAGAACACTTAAGACTTACTTTTTAAAAGATTTCAAAATATATTGTTATAAACTATAGTCACTATGTTGTGCAAAAGATCTCTCAAACTTATTTCTGGTATCTAACTGAAATTTTGTTTTCTTCACCAGTGTCCCCTCAGCTCCTAGTAACCACAATTCTACTCTTGACTAATTAGTTCAACTCTTTTAGATTCTTTATACAAATCAGAGTATTTGTGTCTGTCACTGGACACTTGTTCTTTACTCTAGCTTACGTTTTGCTTTCTCCTTTCACTTTGCCTTTTGAGGCCTCCCACTCCCATGCTTATCACATTCCTCCTCATCTCTCCATAGATTCATAAATTTATCTTAGGAAGATGCTCTACACCAACTTCTTGGTCACATAATTGTATGACCTGAAGAATGTATCCCAGACAGAATATGTCCTTACGACTTTTCTATTTCTATTGCTAGCCACTGTCCCTGTTACACTACAATCTCTAACTCATGAAACTAAAGCTTTGGAATAGAAATCTCTTTGAGTGTCTGATGAAGGCTGTGGATTTTCTTCTTAGTCGTATGGTGATGGGAACCTCTATTCAAGGGTAACTGCGAAAGTGTAGACCATTGGCTTGTTGAAGCTCACCATTTTTTGGTTAATAGCTCCCTTTCTTGAGTGCCTCTGAATTCTTCCTTTTATCTTTCCCTACATCTAGCCAGTAGCCAAGAGTGGTAGGACAATCTTGCTTAAGAGCAGAATCATAAATTCAAACAATCAATTGAACTGCCTCAATCTGTCCTCTCTGAATTAGAATTTATTTGGATGAGACATAGAAACCTGAGCTGTTTGAAATAGGCTCAGTTTAGCTCGCTGTCCACCACTACAGAGTGTGCTGTCACAGTGCTCACTATTCTATTCTCCTTGCCAACACCCTACTGAAACTTTCCTCACTTCTTACCTGGGATATTGTAATAATTACTGCTGCTGACTGCTTACTTGATGCTAGGTACTTTTCATGCATTATTTTATTTAATGTTCAGAACTCCTTAGGAGGATACGGAAAATGACCTTACTGTTCAGGTGTAGAAAATCAACATAAGAAAGGTCAAGGAAGTCGCTCAAGGTTACAAGTCAGTAAGTGATTGTGCTGAAATTTAAACCTAAAGTTACAGAGATCCAATGTTCAGATGTTTCTCTGGGGCACCCCACTGCTCCTTATTGCTGTAGCCTCTCTGCCTTCTGTCTCTCTCCCCATCATTCTTCAGCTGTTTCCAGATTAATTTTACTAAATACCATTTCTGCCAACATCTATGATAAATCACATCATCTTACATTCTATTTTTTTCTGTCCTTCTATTACATTATAGGAACCTGAAGTTCATGGATTATGTCAATCCTGACAAAGAGGATTATAAATAAATAAATACTTTCAGTAAATAATATCATTTATCAGGAAACTTTGGTGATTTCCTATTGGGTACCGAGTAATTTCTCCTTAGAAAGTCATCAGCTTCCCTTGTTAGATTTAATCTCTTTTCTTCAGCTAAACATTTTCTATATTGTTGTCAGGTGCACTTTCCCAAATTTGCTTTTTGCTTATTCAATTTTTCTCCTTTTCTTTTTTGCAATTCTCTTGGTCTAATATTTGTTTCTGCTCATTATGTTATTAAATACCACTAGTCCATTAGGACTCCACCCAAACATCACGTTTGTGTGACAGACTCCTTGCTCCTCTATCCAGAACCCAGTTTATTTTTGGAACCATCACAGTGCTGAGTACCAGTTTTAAGGTACTAGTTTTAATTGTTTCTCTAGTATACTTGTATACACAAACAATTTTTGCTTAATATGTTTTAAATCCATTAATAACAGTATAATGTCTTAATTTTACCACCTCTGTATATTTATAAAAGGGCTTTACATATGGAAGATAAATAACAACTTGTTTAGTTGTTAACTTGCTTGTTAGAAATTCATTGAGAACATTTGACAGAATAGTAGAAGTTTAAAGATCAAATTAAAAGTATTAGAGATGAATATATATTTCTAATCAAATATCTACATTGCTGTCAAGACTTGAATGAAGATCAACTAAAACAACATTTTAGATAGGCTATCTATGCTATACTATGTATGGGACAGATATTTAAAATGTCTTAAAACATGTATTTAATACTCCAAATGAATTACCAACAGAGTCTACAAATGATAGCTATCAGCAGCAAGGATGGATCTGTAATCATCTCTAGTAAATATATTTACTTGGTGGCCATTATCTTGGGCTTTAGGAAAACTTAGGTTTCATGCCTGTCAGCCTTAAAAACAAATAAACATTGATAACATCAGTTGACTGAGTTCTAGATATCTCTGTATTCTCTTGGTATGGGATGATTCTGCTAATCAATTGCCAGAGATAATATATGATTAATGGATTTGAATCTGGCACCTATAAAAGATACCATTACTTTAAGATATTCTTTAGCGAAAGAAATGGGGAAAGAGCTAGCAATTTAGGAAATCTGAGGAATATCACAGGATCCATTGAATTCAAATGACTACATTTTTAGTGAAATAATTAAATACTGGAAATCCTCTCCTCAATCTTTGGAGATTCGATCCAGTGGTTAACCTTTCCAGCTACTAGGTGATAATGTCATCAAATTGCAGATGAAAGTACATTTATAAAGGTATAAACAGTGTTCCAAAGAAAGGAAGATTTTAAATGACAGTCTCAAATGTTCAACATACTTGTGAATAACTAGCTTTAGGCTTTGGCTTAAGTCACTGAAACCAGATAATTTGATAGAGGACAGTGAAGTCAGAGAGACCAAGAGGGGCTGAGTTCGAGTATATCCTACAGTTGCCACATTCTTTACACTTCTCTGACATGACTGGGTAAACTGTAGAGACCCAGGAGAGCTATAGAACAAATAATTTAAAAGTTCACAAATTTACATGAGAGAACAACAGTAGCGATAGTGGTTGGGGAAGTCTTGAAAAAGTCTATATATATGAACATAAAATAGAAATGTTCACAATTATTAGCACAGGGCTTGTTTTCTTCTGGATTGTTGGGTCAAAGTGATTATCTAGGTCAAATTCAGGAAGTCTTTAAAGAAGATAGTGTCAGTCAACACATTTAAAAATCTTAATTATTGTTTAAAATCCAAATCAGAATGTGGGAAACAGTGAATTACCTTGCATCAAAATATAATCACAGAAGATAATTTAACTTGGATATTTATCCGCTGTAAATATGAAAATGGATTTTTTTTAAAGTGAAAGAGCCTCCAAAATTAGGTTTACATTAACTGAATAAGTACAGACATAGTAGACTGTCTTAATCACTGTCTTGAGAAAGAAAACCCATACAACTGTCCTCTGATTGCCTCAGTTGTCTTTTGTTTCTGAGATTCAAGCCCCAGGTCCTCTTGTCATGCTCCTGTCCTTGGTAACCTGCTTTATCTCTCCTTTTAGTTCCTTTGGTTTACTTTACAATTTTCTGTTAAAATAACTTTGTATAATAAATGCATAAGGCATGATGTTAATATGTAGAGTTAGTGTTTTATTTAAATAATAGTCTTAGCATATACTAAGTGATTTTCCTTCATACTGTAATTCAGCATACCCAAATATTCAGCATAGAAAGCAGATAGGTTAAAACTATTTCTTCAAATGGTTATGGTTAATATGTGTTTTGCTTATTAGTGATGTTTGAAAAATGAGAAATGAGGATTCAATAACTAAAATAAGAGGTTGGAATTGTCATCTTTTAAATATTCTTATTATTGAATTCATTACAAAAATTATGGGAGACATAGGTTTTTATAATTTTCTTAAAAATATTGTGGAACCACCAAAATATTCCTTTGTCAATATTCTGGTTGCAGCTATACAAGAGAGAAGACAGTACCGCCTAATCAGATAACATTTATTTAGAAAGGCACCCTCATTATAATAGCAGTGTTCATTTTAAATAAAATGGGAATATTATTTCTTAAACAGGGTTTGAGTGTGGTCATTCCAAAATTCATGAAAAAATCTTGTTTCTTAAATATTCATGAATTGTGAAGATACAGTATTAATGCAATGAACTACACATTCAACTAAGTTCTGAACTGTCAGAAGGTAAATTTATTAGGCTTGAATTTACTTCGTTCTACTCTATGTTGAAGGGAATTCTGCCCCCTGTCATCCTTATTCCTGATTGACTTTTATTAGAGGTTCATACACATACAGGATGTTAAAAACTCAAAATCTTTATAGATAATGATGTACTATTAAGCAGTAATAAGGAGCTGCTTCAATTATTCTTATGGAGCAGTGATTAGAATTAGAAGGAATGAAGGTACAATGTGGACAGATCCAATTTTGAAAGTTATTTCCTTGCCTCTGGCTTGGTGTGTCTGTAATCAACTTTCCATTGGAAGTGGTGTTAACATGACTTTCATTTAATATTAAAGAGAAAAAATAATGAATGTGATTGTCCAATTTACATAGATAACAAATTATTCTAGACCCTCTGTTCACTTGTTCTTGATCTAAGACATAAAGCATCTATAATTCTGTGGCATTCTGTTATGGTATCTAGAAGTAAGGTAATATAAGATGTTAAGTTTGAAATTCAAGAAGTATGTTTTCTTTTCTTTTCTTTTTTTTTTCAGCTTTAATTGAGTTTATTGGTACATTTTGGGGATACAGTACAGTTACATTCATTGTTGGGATGTTGTACCTTTACATGACAAGTCTTGATTCTCATTTATTCCCCTTGTCCCTGCCCTCCCTTCACCCCCTCCTCCCCTCCCCATCTACAAACACTTTATTTTCTTTTCATTATCTCACATTTTTTTCTTTTCCCTTATTACCATTCCCCTACCCATCCCACCTTCCCTACTAAAGGGAAGCTCCTTTCTTCTCATTACTAAATGACAGTAATCTTATAAGAAGTACGTTTTCATTTCCTTGGTAGATTCTTGAAAACCAAGGGCTGTCAGATTAAAAAAAAAAAAAGGAAGAGCAAAAGGTACAAATTGGTATTTTTGGATTTGTGGGTACAAAAGCATGCAATGTGCTGATCACAGTACTGCAGAGGCTCTTTCCCCTCTTTGCTGTTTTCCACACATGAAATAGGTGTATTCATAATTTTACAATACTTCAAAAGTTTGGAAGATTTGAATTTTTCAAATTTGGTGGCTCCTCGATTAATGGTGTATGCCAAAAAAGAGAAAATTATCCCCACAAGAAGCACATACTTTAATTATCATGGCAGACGGTATCTCCCACATTTAGGCCCCTGTCACGGCATAACTGCATCTGCAGACCTATCTGTGTGCCTGTGATTATGGCTTCTGTGCAAAGATAGGAGCAAGCGGAAGAAGCACTGACTCATGGCGTCTACATTTCTTACTGAGCTGAGTGCAATCTGCTCTTGCATTCAAAAGGAATGCAAGAGTGGACTTTGTTCAAATGGATTTCAAGCTTGAAGCTTTCAAGTAGGATATAAATCTGCCCTGTTCAACTTCCAAAAAGATAATCCCAAATCAGTTATGGGATTAGTACAGTTACTCTGTAAATCACTTAATGGTATTTGAAGCATTTCATGAGAACTAGCTGCTTCTGGATGTTTCCCTCTATTTTATTGCATTCAGTAAGATTCTTACTTCATCTTAGAAAAGTCTAAAGAAAGGAAGTTTGATGCCCCAAATATCACAGGTAACCCTAGGATGGTAACTCTAACATTATACCTTTTTAAAATATCAAATCTCACTGAAGCTTTACATGACTTGTTAACAGGCACCTAGTTTTTAGTGAGAGAGGATATACATTTTTCTCCAATCTTTTAAAGAAAGTTCAACATTTCACAAAAGTATAAAAATTCGCTTTGAATTAATTGATCAGTTTGCCAACAATTGATGTCTTGATTTGAATCCTATTTCTGAGAAGCAGGCTCAAAAAGGCAGACCTAAAAATGGAAATAGTAAACGTATATAAATAAAGACAGGTTCCCATCTCTTGCAGAGTTTCTTTGTTTTTTAAAAATATTATTATCTCCCTTTATTCATCCAGTAAACATGAATCAAGCATCTAGCATGTGTAATAGGCAACAGTGTACATTGGGAATGAATGTTGTGAGGTCCCTGTCCTGGAAGTCTTCTCAAGGACATCATTTATTTCTTGAATCAGTATGATATAAAATCTCAGAGAATGTGTTGCTTTACCTTTGGGTATGAGGTTACAGTAGTCCTTTGGTATTTGTCACTAATTGGTTCTGGGAGGCACAACAAATACCGAAAATGAACAAGTAACAAATTATTTTGGCTGAAAAATGTAGCAAGTCATGAGGCAGTTGACACCTACAAGTTTTAGCTTGTGCCTCATGTAAAAGGACAAAATTTTTTCACTAAAATATGTTGAATACCAACTTCAATGTGTTTAAAACAGTTGAGTTCCAAAGTATTGAAATATATATATATATATAGCCTTTTTATGTTGATCTTTTTCATAAAACTTGAGGAATAATCCTGAATAAAAATTATTCTGTGCATAATTAAGTTAAAACAACCAATTTCCATATGTGTTTATATCATTGTAGTAACTTTTATATTAATACCATATGTTTTGGGAGCTCAAATTTTGGTTTCAGTGCCACTTATTTAAATTGTACATTTTATCCCTTTTCATAATTCCATTTCCAGAATAGAGGAATTATTTTATATTCAGGTATCTAAAAACTTCACAGCTTCAATATCCTCAATTTTCTTTATTTATTTTTCTCTCCTCAATATGTACCAGAACTGGACACAAATACCACTCTCTGCTATTTGAGTATTTTTATACTAACATAAAGGAGTTTCTAATGGTGATTTTCTTTATATTTTTGAGATTTTATGCTGTATAAAATTTATTAGCTCTCCCATAGTCATTTCTGGGTATTTATAGTACCATTTGTCAAGTTTACTAGCGACCAAATTACTTTAAATATATTTTGAAATTTATATAGTTACATTAGAGTTGTACTGAAATTTCTGGAATAAGTGCTTTATTAGCTTTTAGGCCACATTAAAATTTGTTCATTATCTCAAATGAAAAATTTACATGGCAATTATTGTACTGTTTGCACAGAATTAAATAAGTGAGGACAAAGCCAATTTGATGAATTGAAGTTGCGTGCCAGATCCTCACAAAAGTTCTTGTCGTAGGATGAGAGCCTTTCATTCACATAAATATCCTATGTGAAATAAATGTCAATGAGTGATATGTAGGAACCTTGTAGGGAAGGGAAATAAACAGCAAAGATAAAACTATATCTATATGATGTTTTTGAGTGAATTATAAACATATAATCTCCCTGAATGGGTAATCATTATAAACATTTGTAATTTAGTATAATTTATAGGAAATATATAATCCGCAAAAATTAAGCATACAGTTCAAAAGACTTTAATAAATTGAACATAGTTATGCAATCTTCAGCAGTATTGGAGAATTCTAAATTTTTAGCATTTTTGTCAACACTTAATATTGTTAATTGTTTTAGCAATTTTAATAAGCATGTAATTACCGTTATGATTTTAATTGGAAATTGTCTAATAAGTAATACTTTTGAATATCTGTTCATTTGCTTATCAGCCATTTTGATAAGTTGATAAGCTCCCTTATTAAGTACCTCTTTAGGTTTTTTGCCCAGTTCTCTGTTTTCTGTAACTTTGACAATTGATTTATAAATAGTCTTTGTATAAAAAAGATAGGAATCCTTTGTTAAATATATGTATTGAAAAATCTTTTCTTATACTGTGATTTGTCATTTGATATTTAGTGTCTTTTGATTAAACATTCTTAAGTTATTATTTTTCATATAATTGATCTTTTTTTCATGGTTAATACTTTTTGTACGCTGTTTAAGCAATTTGGATCACATCAAAGTCTTAAGAAATTCTCTTAGATCTTATTAGCTTTCCTATTTAGTCTTACCCATTCCCAGGGTTCCTTATTTCCAGTTTTGATAAAGTGCATATTTGAATAAAAAATGCAGTCAACTAGAACAAAATGAGTGTACAAAAACTATTAGTACATGATGTTACAAAACATTGTCAGATAGTATTTGCTAATTTGAGGCCTACCTACACATGTAAAGAAATGGGGTGCCAAACTAAAATATAAATAAATGACTCAGAGTATACACCCAATCACAAAGGTTTATCAGATTGTAAATAGTGGAGGCAAACTTTTGATTATGCTCCTAAAACTGTAAATGAACTAATGGCACAGGACAGTGAGTCCAGAAATATATTCTTAGGAATACAGGTAGGGCTTTGCAATAAACACATTGCAATGAAATGGGGGAAAAGTTTTGTCCATTGAATATTGATGGAGGAAAAATGAATTTGAACCTCTGCTTAAACCTAAACGATGACCAATTCTAATGAGTTAGTAGGAAACAGTTTACTAATATGTGTATTAACATACCAATATATGTTTTAGTATTTTAGCTTAATTGGAGAATCTAAATAGGAAAGATAAAATAATAAAACAGGAAAGTATCTTAAACAAAGTCTTTGGGTGAAATACAACATCAGAATTTCTTGCATTATTCTTATTTTTTTTTTGTAAAATTTAAGAGGCTTTAAAAAACCTTTTAGTAATACTTTAACATAAACACATAGTTTTGTATAGGATGATATATATATTAAAGATAATAAGACTATACAATGAATGATATAAAGGCAAAGCTAGTAATTCAAACAGGAAGAACATGGATATTAAACAATTTAAAACAGAATAACAAAAGAAATGGAAGAAAAGTTAGAATAAAAAGAAAATTACTGTATTTGACAAAAACATAATTTGTCATTAAATTGACTAGCTCTTCTTGCTGCATCTTTATATTAAATAATATTCATCCATCTTTATATTTTTATTTTTGATATATTTTAATTTCTTATACCAATTTCATTTAAATAATGGAGACTGAAAGAAATAAAAAGGGAAAGGAAGGCTTACTGCTTTACTGCCTTCTGCCTGCATGCCATGAACTGTTTCTCCTTTACCATGCTGCCTTGGCTTAGAGCCAGCCAACTATGGACTGAAACCTTTGCAAACTGTGAGCTCAAATAAATCTTTCTCCCTTTAATTTGCAAGTGTTGAGTATTTTGATCCAGTAATGAGAAAGTAACTAAGACAGGATGTTATCATTAAAGATATGTTTGGAAAATTTCATTTCAATATATGAAGTCAGCTACCAATGATCTATGGTTGGTACTTAGAATAGAAGATAAGTACCATACATAAAGTCTTTCTTGCAGTAAACTATCAAGTAGTAGATGTGGAAGGCATAGTAAAGGAAGAAAATCACCATTTCACAACTATCATAATAATAGCTTAGGCAAAAAATACATACCTAAAGCCAGTGAAACCAAGCAGAATGAATGGAATTTTTTGCATAATTTCAAAGTAGCTATTGATAAAATAATTGCAAGAGGAAACAGTTTCCTTAAAATAGAGACATCTGGTTCTTATTTTTAATATCTAATTTTCCTCAGTCCATGTGAAGGTTGTCAATATCCGGATCGGACCTAGATACAGTCTATTTATAAGTCCTTTTCCCAAGAGCTTAGATGCCTCCTGGAACCTCCTGTTCCACTCAGATATTCTCCTTGTTTGGTGTTTGGCTACTATTGAGTTACGTTGTTCATTTTTGATGCCTTCTTTTTATGTTTGTAGATATTTAAAAAACTATCTTTTATTAAAGTGTGCTCCATTTCCTATTTCTTTGTTCACTAGACATTAGAACCATAGCCTTGAGCTGAGACATTAAACTAACAGGAAAAACAGTTTCTGACACTTTCCATTTTTAATTGTTCTATTCATCTTATTTAAACATAACAGCTGTGGATCAACAAAGACATTTTTTTAAAAATAAACCATACTTGAAATTTAGTAAACACAGTCATACTTATATCAACATTTCAATTAAATTGCTTTGCGAGCATTTTGGTTTACAGGAACTCTAAATCATTTTCAAAATTATCAAAACATGCAGCATTTAAAACATGTCAAACTTTAAGCCTCAAGGCTAAACGTTCTTTCACCTTGCCAGGTGATGTCCATTTATTTTTTAAATGGAAATTTCAATAATGAAGACTAAAACATATTGATAAATACACTTTTGCAATCTATCCAATAGAATACTATTCACTGTTAAGTAATGTGCTACTGAATCACAAAAAGAAATAAAAATACTTAAAATATGTGTTACTAAGTAAATGAAGCCAGTACGATAAGGCTTTAAAACTTCCGTCTTCTGCTTAATCAACAGGTAAATTGTTCAAAAACATTCTCATGATTCAATTATTAGCAAGACTTTGATTTGCATTTAAAAAGGAAAAACCAGAAATCTCAGACGTGTCTGTAGACAAAGGCCAGGAAGGATGGGTAGGGCAGGCAGGTGCTCATTCAGCCAAGTGCAAGTTCTGAACAGTGGCTGGGCAAGCTGACTGGGGTGAGGAATTGGCTCCAACATGAGGACAAACTGTGCTGTGACACAGCAGAGACTCACATACTTAGGGACAGGGCATCACTGGTCTCAGGCCTCTTTCCATAGGCAGGTGAGCAGCAGGCTATGCATTGGATAAATACATGCAAAGGCAACATACTAGCTTTCACTCTCCTTTCTTAAGATTCTAGTAACACTAGGATGATATATAACTCCCCGCTGTTCTCCTGAGATTTTAGAAACCGTTTCAAGAAACAAGGAAAAGACTAGTGCTGAGGCCATGGACTCCTAGTTCTTGTGGAGGAAGCTGGCCTTGCCAAGTCTGGGAGGTGCAGGAGGAGAGGGGTGTGGTTGGTCATTGTTGCCTCATGGTTGTGCACACAAACAATCTGATCTACCACCATGACCATGTGGCATACAAATGATTATTATTATAATATAGGGTTTTCTTCATCTCATACGTACAAACTGATTCTCCATTTCCTTGGACAACACTCAAGGTTCATATTTTGTGTTTCTAATTATATGGCATCTTTGAAAGAGTAACACTATAGAGACTAAATGGATTCTCAGATTATAGGGATTTGTAGAAAATGAGAAGGGCTGAATGAATAAAATGTGGAATTTTTATGGTAGCAAGATGATTCTATATAATCTGAAATGGTAGATATAAGAATACATTTGTCAAAACTGTGCATAAAACTGTACAGAACAAAGAGTGAAGCTTAATGTTTGTAAATTTAGAAAAACAACATTTAGGAGTTTGGAAATCTCAGTATAGAATGAAGAATGCATCAGAAATTTAACTGAATGAGAAAGACATGCAACCATACTGAGAAGGATTGAGAAAAAGAAATGATTGAATTTAAACACAATACCCTGGTAGATACAGTCATTTTCTTTATGGATATTGATTAATAATTCTATTATTGTGCATGTATACTGGATTGGAATGATTAAGTAAATCCATGGCACTTGGTCCATGGTCAAGTGGGAATGTACTGGAAAGCAAGTGGAGTAATCTAAACTCATCCATGGTACAGTAATGGTTTAGGGGTGGAAACATCAGTATGTATTCAGATTTAGCTTAACCTAAATGGTTACATAATGAAATCTTTATAAGTATGTATATCTACACTGGTTAATATGGGCACATATATTGTTTGCTTTGTCAGCTGAGATGGCTTATAAGAAATAATACACCAGTTGCAATGAGTATACCTAGTGCCTTGATCTTGGTTTCTAATACCATTCTCTAGCAGAAGAAACTAAGCCTCCGTGGAATAAGGTCAGATCCTACTAGAAGATAAGGAAATATATAAGATGAATCTAGAGTATCTTGCTTTTCCCTTTCCTTCCTTTCCTGAATTGTAACCAAAGAATGTATTTATTATGTAATGAGAAAAAGAACATTTAAAAGTAGAAACGATTTCAAGTCGGGCATTTTAGTTTTCACTTTGAGATTTCAAACTTACCACTTCCTAGCTTGGGTTGTCTAAGTTTTCTGAAGAGGTTGAGAACCACAATACAGTAGGTATCATTTAGAGAATAAAATATGGAATTACTTGGACTCGTTTTCTGCTTCTTTTAGCCTATCTATAATGTACGTATTAGTTTGATGGATGATGTCATAAATCTCAGATTTTTTTCTCTTTTTAATTGTTTTTTTTCTGACCAGAATTTCTAATGACCCATCCCTGAAGTTGGTGAGTCTTTCTTCTGCTTGATAAGAGGTGGTTGTTCCTTGGTTAGTATCATCATTCTGCTTTGTGTTGTTTGTATATTTTAAAGAGTAGGCATATCTTTCCAGATTTACCTGTGTTTTCAGCGAGAACAGCCCATTACCAGAAGTCTGCCCAGAGATTCTGGGTTAGACATCTCATGTGATCATGGATGAGCTTTCAGCTGAATCCTCAGGTGGTCTGGCACCTCATGCCCCTGTCAGTCAGCCAGTGGGTAGGCCCGGTGTCTGGGTCCACATCCCACTGATGATTGCTTATAGAGCACATGTGATGGGCCTTGAGGCTAATTCATCTTGAGCAGGCCTGAGACATATATCTCTGGGGACAGAACTAGAATCTGGGGCTGTGGTGTCTGGGCATTATCAGAATCTGTGTTCTCAGAGGCAAATATAGAGACTGGGCCAGAGGGTAGGCTTTAATCCTGTGACCAGAGTTTCTGCCCTGGCACTGGGATAGGGGCACTGGAGCTTGTGTCCTCAGGAGCCATCCTTCTACTAGAGCAAATTTAGGCTCTTGGTCTGAAGGGGCTGGGTTGGTGCTCTGGAAAGCCTGGAGCCTGAATCCTCCAGGGTGAGCTTGGTAACTGGTTATAAAGGGTTGACCGGCACCAGGGTTCACTGATGTGGCTCTTGGGCTAGGCCTTGGAGCAGAACTGAGTTCTCATTTTATTCTCCTTCCCTCATGCAGAAAGCTTCTTTCATCGTGCTGCATGATACAAATGTGACCACTGATACAAATTATGTGAAACCATCCCTCCTGACACATCTTTTCTCGATGGGCTTCAGCCAGGTGCTGGCTAATCATTGTGAAGGTATTTTCATGCATGTGTTGTTGTCCAAATTGAAGTTTTGTGAAGGTATGAGAAAACTGGAAAGTCCTATTCCACCATCGTGCCAATAGTATTTGGTCAATAATGTTTCTTGTTTAACCATGAATTGCAGTGACTTCTGAGACCTTTTGAATTTCTACTTTTATTGTTGTGGTTCCCTTGTTTGCTTGCTGATTTATTTATTTATTGGTACCAGGAATAGAAATTGGGACCTTATACTTGTGAGGGAGGTGCAGTGCCACTGATCTAAATCCCTGGCCCTTGCGTATTTAGCTTTACTTCTCATTGTTTCATAAGATTTGAGACAATATTGTTTGAATTTTGTGTTGCTATTTTTGCTTGTTTTCTACAAATACTTTTCTTCGTTCTGAATTTTCTATTTTTATTGCAATTTTACTATATTGATAATATAACATGTTAATAGAGGCTTTGGGACACAAAACATCTTAATCATGGATTTTAACTCACTTTTTTTTTTTTTTTTACAAATTTTCAACTCTATGTTTCATGGATATTACTTTAAATGTGATATGTTGTTTAGATAATAAACCTTGAGTATACTTTTAATAAACCAATACTTATAATGTGTTGGACTAGGATTTATAAAACCAAAATTTTGCTTTTTGTTGTTATGCTTAACCTGAAATTAATGACTCAATGTTTTGAGAACTAATTTTTGTCAGAGTAAGTGAAAAATATAACCCTTACACTATAAAGGTATTTGTTTTAACTTCTGCTTAGTTTTTATTTATTTAGTTAGTTTTATTTTAGAGAGTTTCAGAAGATTTAAAACAAAGTGAAAATCAACAGAAAAAATATAAATTTTTTTGCATGTTCAAAATATATTTTTTGCATGTTCAAAATACATTTTTTTGCATGTTTAAAATATATTTTAACTGATTTAAAAAGAAAGTTCTTAGAGAAACTCATAAAAATACCATATTCAATTTTTACATTTGGATAATTTAGTTTAATACTTTAAAAAGAGATACATCATAAGGGGTGAAATTCCTATGAGCTCATAGTTAAATGCTTGTTGCTAAAGTGTGTTAGAGGCCTGAATCCATAGAGCTGTCCAACAGGAACCTTTCTCCTATAACTCCTTTAGTTATACATTCTGAATAATTACACTGGAGGACAGAGAAATGTATATTCATACTCTCAGCAGACTCTCTGGGCCTTTGCCGTTTTTTTCCCACATTTGGAGATTCCAGTGACCACCACTGAAGGTCAGGTGTGTAAGATTAGGAAAATATAAGCATATTTTATTCTAATTTTCTAAAGCATTTATGCCAAGTAGATGATATTAGTTTTCCCCCGAATTCTCAATATTGTCCTTGAATAAACTGGGTGTTATATATTAGTAAGTTTTACTGCTTGCTTATTGCCACATAATCACAGGTGATCTATTTCAGATATCCTTTAACTTCTGTGGATAAATACAAACATGACAATAAATACTAGAAATCATCTACATTTTGAAATTGCTCCCCCATGTATCCAAATAATTAATGGGGGCCACACAAATAAAACCATTGGTAATAATGAGAAGGAAAGTCAGTAGTATATTTGGGAGTTTCTATGGTGCTTCTGCCATTGCTATCCATATACACATCCTTAAAATCCCCATCTCTTTCAACACCCCAACATGCCTGTTCATTATTTTTCTGGATGTGATTAGTTGGTTTAATCTTTTTTTTGGTGCCAGGGATTGAACTCGGGTCCTTGCGCTTGCAAGGCAGGCCACCAAACCACTGAGCTAAATCCCCGGCCCTACTTGGTTTAATCTTAATAATCCCTTTATACTGGATGCAGCCATGTTGTAGATCCTTTTCTGAATTTCAATTCTAAAGAAAGAACACGTTGGAGGGAGCTGTCCCATGTGATAAAACTCTGATGGGAACCGAAGACTCTGATATATAGATTCACCTTGTAATAAACAAATATAACCCTTAAAGATAAAGCTGTCATAGCAGCTAGAAATCCTGGGAGACCCAGGAAGACTGAAAACTCCACTGGTGGGCTAAATATTTTAGATTTGTTATCATTTCTAAGATATTGCTAATAAATTATCTCATTTTTTTCTAAGTCTGTAATAATGATCACTGATAATAAGTTTCTAAACTGTTTGTTGAAGTTTTTAGTCTTGTTCACAAACTCTTGATCTTAGGAAAAGCAAAAGCAAAACAGCAGGTGTTTAGAGAATATGAACTGATAAATCTATTCTGATTGAGAAATAATTCTAGAAACTTAAAAAATGGGGCTTCACGTAGGCTTGTTACCTTGGAAAAATAATACTTCCAATGTCTCACATACTGAAGATCAAATGATAGTCCCATTAGGTTTTACACTGATTGTCAGACCTCCAGTTACCCGCTGTTCCAGATTGTTACAAAAGTGCTCCCAACATTAACTCTGACTCTTTCTTCACCTTCAACCCTTTCTGAGTTTGTAAATGGTTCCAACAGCTAACATGTGAAAATGATTTAAATAAAGTTTGATAAAAATCATGATATGTTGCCTGATAAGAAATGTCTAGCTTATAGTTTAGAAAGTTTGATTACTGGGAATTTTAAATAATTCAACATAATATATTGATATATTCACATACACACACACACATATACACAAGATATTACCCTTGAGGAAGACTGGGTGAGGGCTATGTGGGATATCTTTGTATGTTTTTCTCAGTCCTCTATGAATCTATAATTTTAAAAATGTATAATGGAAATATTTTCTGTGCTCATAGATTTTGAAAAAAATTTGAAGCAAAGATTTTGCTAGTGAGTTTTTCTTCTTTTTTATTTTTTTGAGACATGTTCTCACTATGTAGTTCAGGCTGTCTCCAAACTTACTATATAAACCAGGCTGGCCTCTATCTTGGGGCAATCCTCCTGCCTCAGCCTCCAAAGTGCTAGGATTATAGGCATGCACAACCACACCCAACTTACTAGTGATTTTGGGCCCTTTTGTTTGCCAAGGATTTTATCTTTTCCTTCACAATGAAAGAAATGCATATCCACATGGGTATTCAAGGTTAAAATAAAAATATATTTGCCTGTAGACAGCAATCTAAAAATGTGTTCCTTATAGTTGCAATTTATTTGTATGGACGTTGTCTAGTGGTAATTTGTTTATTTGTTTGTTTCTTTTATTGAGTTTATTGGTACATTTTACATATACATATACATATACAGTTATATTCATTTTTGGGATCTTGTAGCTTTACATGACAGGTGGTCTTGGTTCTCATCTTTTCCCATTGTCCCTTCCCTCCCTTCACCCCCTCCTCCCCTCCCCATTTGCAAACACTTTATTTCCATTTTTTTCATTTTCTCATATTTTTCCCTTGTTACCTTTCCCCTACCCTTCCCACTTTTCCTACATCATTAGCCCTTTTCTTCCCATTTCACAATGTCATTTATCTCATTAGGATCTTATGTGCTACAGTTTATTCACACCAGAGAAACTATTCAGTATTTACACATGTGTGACTTATTTATTTCACTTAGGAGTATATCCTCAATATGTATTCATTTTCCTATGAATGAATCTAATTTCTCATTCTTTTTGGCTGAATAATATTCCATTTTATAGAAAAATCACATCTTCTTTATCCAATCTCCAAATGATGGGCAAATGGGCTGTTTCCAAGTTTTACCTATTACAAACTGTGCCGCTATAAATATGGGTGTGCATATATCACTCTGGTATGATTCTTTTAATTCTTTTGGAAAGATACCCAGCAGAGGGATGGCAGGGTCAAATGGAATCTCTAGTCCCAGCTCTTTGAGGTATCTCCATTTTGATTTCCATAGTGGTTGCACCAGTCTGCACTCCCACCAACAATGGAGAAGGGTTCCTTTCTCCCCACAACCCCGCCAACATTTGTTATTGTTTGATTCCTTGATAGCAGCCATTCTTTGCGGGGTGAGGTGGAATCTCAGTGTTGTTTTCATCTGCGTCTCTTGAATGACTGTCCCCACTGGAGGAAGGATGGCCTATTTAATAAATGGTGTTGGAAAAACTGGATCTCAACCTGCCACAGATTAAAACTAGACCCTTATCTCTCACCACGCACTAAATTAAAATCCAAGTGGTTTAAAGATCTAAATATTAAGACACAAACACTAAACTTGCTGGAAGATATGTTAGGCAGAACTCTTGAAGACATTGCCATAGGAAAAGACTTTATGAACAAATCTTCAATAGCACAAGAACTAGAAGAAAGAATCAACAACTGGGATCTCATATTATTAAAAACTTCTGCACTGCAAAAGAAACCATCAACAGAACTAAGAGACAACCTACAATGTGGGAAAAAATTTTTACCAGCTGCTCCCCAGACAAAGGACTATTATCTAGAATATATAAAGAACTCAAAACAATCAGCACCCCCCAAATATAAAGACTCAATTCAAAAATGGGCATCTGAAATGAACAGACATTTCTCAAAGAAGTAAAAGCAGCAAGTAAATATATGAAAAAATGTTCCACATCTCTAGTGATAATTTGAAAGACTTACACTTTGAAATATGAGAAGACATTTGAAATGTAATGCGCGTGAGCACACATTACACAAACATACATACACACACACAAAAAAACATGAAGCTGCTGCCTGTACTCAATAATTATACCAGTAAAGAAGCAGTGCTTTCCTAAAAGTCTCAGTTATGAACCAAGATATTCTCTGCTTTGTAAGTGCTTAGAGTAAAATTTTATAATACCTAAAAACATTTTCCCTCATCCTGTCCTATGAAATCACATATCATAATCAGTGCAGAGAAAATCATTCTAGATTAAACCAACAAACCATCCAGAAAAATAATGAACCGGCATTGGAAGTGTTGCAAGAGATGGGGATTTTGAGTGCACATATGTAGAGAGAACACAAATACCACAGACAATCTATTTAAATTCATTAAATATTATCAATTTACTTTTGAGGGTTTTTTTGTCATCTGAAAATCAGATATGGCTTATGAAAAAGATGTAGACAATTCTGTTTTAGGTCTAACTAACCAAAGGCTAGGGAGGATGGGGGCTCTGGCTTCCATCTGCTGTAATGACAGTCCACGGAACACTGATCTCAGTATCTCTGGGGAAGGCTGACAAACACAGTACCCTCTTTAGAGTTATGTCCATGGCTGGTCATCTGGCGTGGCAGAGCCATCCGGCTGCTTGTCCTCTGGGACTCCATGCAACACTGATCTAGTCTTACCCTTAGTTTATGTTGCTTGCCTGCTCAGCTGGTGCCAACCCAAGCAAGACCTACGCTGTCTCAGTGACCTTGCTGGTAGAAACTGAACAATCACACAGGCAGCTAAGTTTGTTCTGTACTTTCATTAATACAAGAGTTTTGTTTTTGAAGTTTTCACTTGTCTTGAAATTTCTGAAGATACTTGGAAAACTTGAGCAAAAAGATTAGAATAGAGAAGAAATGGATATTTTGTAGGTATAATAGATATCCTGAAAGAAATATTCGGTACCCTGAATGGAGATTTTATTTTTGGCATCTCCCTCTTTCCTACCAAAGTCTACTTGAATACCCAAATAGAATACTTGAATACTGCTATTTAAGAACGATCTCTTATAGGTGACATTGCTTTTGTTTTTCTCTTTCTGTCACATTTTTGAAGAAGTCATTAAGAGGAAAAGTGCTATAAATACAAAGTGTTTAATTTTATAGTGACATTCAACATAATTATCATGGTGCTAAACACGTCCAAACAAGGACGTAGCTGATTGATGTTACAAATGTCTCTCAAGGATAAGTTTATTAAATAGATTAGTAGTGGTTGCCCCCAAGCAGCAATTATAGCTTTTGTGGCTTTACAGAGAGCTGACCACGAGTCATACGATAATCCAATTCTTGTCAAAGCAAGTTCCCCCTTCTAGTGTGCATTTGGGTTGAGGGGATCTTTCCTTCTAACCTGCAGTAATATTGATGACTCCTTTTTTAAAACTCTCCATGTGATCCTGGTTTGTCCTCCATCTCGCAGGCCCTTTCCATGGTTGAGCAGTTTCTTCATTCTCTGCTGGACCGTCTCTGGTAGACCCTCATTTCAGGCACTTATCTCACCCTGATTTTGACAGTCACATTCAGACATTTCAAATTCAACTTACTTTCAAAATTAATATGAGTATTGTGCTAGCTTATATCTGTACATCTAGAAGATTTTCATATTCTTCCTCCTTTAGTTTCTTAGTTACTTAGTTCCAACTTTATTAGTTATGATTCAGCTTCAGACTAATCCACACACAGTGTTTTCTTATCATTCTCAACATGGCCATCTCTTTTTGGGGAAAAAAAGGGGGGATAACAGCCATGAAACTGAATAAGAAAAATTTTAAAGAATGTTACTGATTATTTTTTTTCAGGAGAGAGAGAGGTGAAATGTCAAATGTTTGATTTATAATAAATCATTTTCAGCACATGAATTAGTTAATTTGTTAACAAGAACAGGCTACTTGATTTAAGCTTTTTTTTTTTTCCAGAGTTGGATAAAGCAGTTGTGCCAATAATGAATAAGTAACTAACTTTTGCCAATAGAGTTTGAAAAGGAGTCAATTAGAGACTATTTTGTGATATTGACTGACTTGAGGGAGATGAGTAGACAAGGAATATGCCTCCAAGAAAGACTCGCTAAGATTGCATTTGTTGTCAATATACACATCTTAAAGATGAGGATGATTGAGAGTTCTTTTTTTCCTAAAGGATATAGAATTTTATTACAGACTGTAAGAAAGCTAATATGATTAAGTTAAAATCATTAGGAAGGAATGGCTTTTAAAAATGATACACAACTCTTCCATGTAGCTCTCTCCTCTAAGAATCAGTCTTAACCATTGGTAACTTCCTGCACCTCAGAGGCTCTCATTGACCCTCACCAGGTAGTGAAGGCCTTGGTACCCCATATCCATGAGTAGTCTTTCACAGAATGCACTCTTGGACAGAACCCTCGCTCACTTCAAAGAGTCCGGGGATGCCACTGACATTTGAGTGCCTAGGCCAGCTGTGGACCAGCACCAGGCCATGTGGTACAGAAAGGGCAATAAGCAGCCAAATAGCCTGAAAGATTCACAAGCAGAGCCCTGTTTAACCGGTACAGCTGTAGTTCTACCCCAAGGGCTCCACAATCCATCCCAGAGAGCAGGAATATGAGAATGGAATACGAGTAGTGGCTATCTCTTAAAAATCCTTGTAAATTTTGATAGAATTCTATATATTGTTGTGTTGCCTTCCTGAAATATTATCATTTTTCTAAAAAAATTTGGCCTTCATTAGTATATAAATAGTTCAAACAGTCTAATCAGTGTGCTCTACAGTTGTCCTCTCCCACATTTCTAGGCCACTTTTCTTCAGTCACAGCCTAAATAGCAGCTATTTTGTCTCTTCAATGTTTCTTAGCTATTCCATATGTTTAACAATCTTTGGACTCATACTCTGTTATTTCCTCACTTAGAATACTCATCTTCCCAACTTTAAAAGCATATCTAACGAATTGCCTATTCTGAGAAATTCTCTTGAATCCAAAGTTTTCACTCCTGTCTTTATACTCATGCTGTTTTATTCTTTTCTATGCCATGAATCGCTCTAGACTTTTTGTTTATATTTTTGTCTTTGAATCTTCTAATATCATTTGTTATGTAGTCATCCAATAAATGTTTCTAAACTGAACTCATTTAAATTACACTGAGCTAGAGCTTACCATGAGGTCTTGATAGTAGGTCATCACCAAAACCACAGTGTTTCTTTGAACTATTATATAACCAAAGCTCAGGCTATTAAAACGGAATATCCAGGCAAAATTTCTTGTGTGTCTTCTATAATAAAGATTTCATTCATTAATTTACCAGGGACTATGCTAGAGATACTGGCACTATGTTAGTTGAATAAAGAATGATATATACCTTCCAGGAGCCAGACTTTATAAAAGGATCCTAATGAGATAATTAATAATGTGAAATAGGAAGTAAAGGGCTAAACGTGTAGGGAAAGTGGGAAGGGTGGGGGAAAGGTAATAAGGGAGAGGAAAAAAATATGAGAAACTGAAAAAATGGAAATAAAGTGTTTGTAAATGGGGAGGGGAGGAGGGGGTGAAGGGAGGGCAGGGGCAAGGGGAAAAATGGGAATCAAGACCTCTTATGCAAAGGTACAGAATCCCAATGATGAATGTAATTGTATTGTATACCTAGATTGTACCAATAAACTCAATTAAAAAAAAAAAGAAATAGACACTTCAGCAAGTCATTAAAATGAAGATGATATGGAGACTATGGATAGTGTCAAAGGACACAGAATCAACTGTGCTTAGGGATATCAAGAAGGACTTCACAGAGGTTCTGAAAGATAAGTAGAAATTGTACAAATGTAGAAGGGCATTAATTATAATTTCATATTTCAATTTAAGTTTCTAATTATGGAACTGGCATACTGGTCATCATTCTAGAAATTTACTTGAATGAATTTACATGTATGTATAATTGTATGTGGTTATGTGTATTAAGGTGAAAAGAAAGGGGGATACTGAGTAGTGTGAGAAAGCATTTAGTATACAGTTGGAGGAAAGGGGGAATGTATTACATCGTAATGATAAGAACAGACATAAAAGAACAAGAGAAAGTGTACTAAGAAAACTTTACATTCACACTTTCATCCCCACAACTTGAATTTGTGATGTTACTTTTACATCTTTCTATATTGGTTAGACCATATTAAAATATACTTATTAATATAGTTCTTTTAGAATAGTTTTTTGAAAATATTTTTTCTTTATAACAAAGATATAAATTATTTACATATCATGCTTACAATATTAGTACATTCTGAATTTTTCTGTATAATTCTTAGTAGTGCATTTTCTACCTTTTCATGTTTCCTTCTTCCTCACTAGCAGCTCTGTTTTTAAGTTCGAAGAACTTCCTGTAGCATTCCTTGTAAAAGAGGTCTGGTAAAGATATATTCTTTAAGATTTTGTTTGTCTATGAATTTCTTTATCTTTCCTTCATTGCTAAAGTATATTCTTGATTGAGCTCTCACAAACTCTTTCCTGGCCTGTAAAATTCTGTTGGGAAATCTTCTATCAGGTGAATTAGGATATCCCTATGTGTTATTTATATCTCTTCTCCTATAGCCTAGAGAACCTCCTTTTTATTTTTTACCTTTGAGAGCTTAATTTTAAGATTTGTTGAGGTAGACTTGTTTGACCTAATTTTGGTGACTTTTGTTTTTCCTGTATCCTGCTTTAAGTTTCAAAAGTTTTGTTATTGTTTATTGAGTAAGCTGTTTTATTCCCTTGGCATTCTCACATCCCTCATGAAATCCAATAACTTGCCCTTTTTGTACTGTTCCAAAGGTCCTACAAGGTGTCTTTATTCCTCTTCATTCTTTTCTTTCTGTCACTCTCCCAACTGTGTATTTTCAGATTGCTGCCTTTGAGCTCACTAATTCTTCTGTTTGACCTATTTTGATATGGATGCCTTCTATTCAGTTTTAATTTTGGTGTGTGTACCTTTTTCAGTTCATGAATTTGTTTGATCTTTAAAAATTCCCTCCATTTCTTTGTTAAGTTTCTCTGTTAGAGTATTGAAGTGTTTCTCTCTGTTTTCTTCAAGCTCATGAGCTTCCTTAAAACAATTCTTTTGAAATTCTCTGAGAATCCTTCCATACAATTCACTATCTAGTCTGTGTGTGGCACTTTATTAGGTGAGGTCACAGTTTCCTGAAATCCTGAAAGCTCTTAAAAAATAAGAAAGAAAATAGTTCTTTTATCTTTTATTTCTCTTCCTTCTTTCTGCTCTGAACCCACCTCCCCCCCCCATCCTGGCATCTCATATTATCTTTGTAACTAATATTCCTTTGTCTGTGCCTGACTTCAAGAAATCCTAAGAAGGCTGATTATTTTTCTGAGCCAATAGTGGAATAGTTACTTCCACTGTTCCAGTGCTGGAGGACACACAGGTCCAGATTTGCCAGTATGATTTTTATATATTGCCATTATATCAGTACTAGATGACTATCTAAGCCTAGGCTTTTCCCCCAAAACAGTGTAGATATGTTTTCAGGAAGAACAAGGAGAATAACTAGGAGGAGTCATCTGTTTCACAAGTGTCTCCTTGGTTCCTGATTAGGATCATATGCCTAATCAACAATTAGAAGCCTATAGTCAGACCTATGCCCAACTCTGGGCATAATCATCATGGATGGACCAGCACCAGGCTCCTATGTCAGACTTGTGTCCATGAAGGATGCCAATACCTCAGCTCACCAATACCACCATGTCATGGCTAGGACCAAAGCTCACTCGTGTATGGTGTGCTTACTGCTAATGTAGACTTGTGTCCTAAGACTATCACAACTGGTCACAGGTAATAGTGACTGGTGTAGCAGTCTAATAGATTTGAGCCACATGTCTTCTGCCAACATTCTAGCAATTCCAGAGTTGCTATTTACAGGCAGGCTATGTCAGGCTTGGTACAAATTAGGGTTTCAAGCCCAAAGCCTGGAAAAAATTTTCCTCCTTAACCCAAGTGAATGACATCACTTGGATTTGAGAGAGGGTTGACACAGGAAACTCTTTTCCCCCTGACTTTGTTAATATATATTTTCAATTTTTTAAAAAATCAAGTACTGTGGTGTTTAACCTCATATTCTTAGCTTGTGTGAAAGTAGTAGCTATTGAGCTTGGTGTGTCTGTGAGGAGAGCATCTCTAGAGAGTCTTACTCAGCTGCTATTGCTCTGCCTCTACAAACATATTTTGCTGGGAAAGCCCTGCTGGTTTTTTTCTGCTCTCTGTACTTTTTCTAAATATATTAATTTAAGACATCTAAATATAATTTGGTCATTGCTGTAGTAACACCTATTGGCATATCACAGATTCATTTCTAGTGAATTCTGATTCATATCTAACTCTGAGCACTCCAGCAAAAGAATGAAGGCTCTACCATAATGAAGGGAATCTAGCAAGGGTATCTATTTGCTAGTGCATGTATGTACCCATTAATATAACATTTTAATAATTATAAAAATCAGAAGAGATAGCCTGTTTTAAATATCCTGATAACTCAACAAATCACAATTTTTCTATAGAAACTTATATATGAGTAGATTGTAGACATTTTACACTCTTTATTTTGCTCATTCAAAAGTCCTTGTAGTTTGCTAATGCTAGGAATATTAATCTTTGGTTTCTATTCAGTGAAAAAATAGAATTAGTTAAGATCATCATAAAGTTGTATGTTGGATATCAAATTAATATCATGTGGAATTTGAATCAAAAGAAGAAAATGCACTTATGATGCATGTATAAAATGGTCAAAAATAAGAAAAAGGTCTTATTCTTGAAACATTTGTGAAAAATACACATATTCAAATAATAGATGGAGCTGTTGGGGTCACACATCTTGTACATCTACTACAGTATTGTGTTTTACAGAGTTCACGACTTTCTTTACTGAGTCTAAAAAAGTCATACTCAAAAGATCATATACATAAAAGATCTGAATCCACAAAATAGTACAAGTGTATCATTTCCCATATCATAGTAATGCATTAAGTCCTTAAGTGGCTGTGTGTGACAAAGTATTGGATTTTTAAAAAAAACATGCAGATGGTATTATTATAGTCAGGGAAGTTGGTTGCATTGTTTTATTTTATTTTTATTTGTTTATATATATGTTTTTTTTTTTTTTT
>NW_022900914.1:35164612-35166405 GCF_012274545.1 Fukomys damarensis | reverse complement strand
TTTTTTTTTTTTTTTTTTTTGGTACCAGAGATCGAACTCAGGATCTTGTGCTTTTAAAGCAGGTGGTGGCACCACTTAGCTAAAAGTCCCAGGCCCTCATTAAGTTTTATTTTAAACACTCTTTGTCAAAAATAAATATCCCCTGGAGTAATGTTTTTCCTTAAATAATTGATATTTTCTTTATTTTAAACTCAGAAAATGAACATACTTACCATGTTTAATTCAGGTCAATAATTTATTCTTACCTTTCTTACCCCTAAAAGCAATTAGAATAAATTAATACTTTTCCCTACCTCCAAATAACATTAAGACATCGATTTATTTTATAGATTGTTGAAATGGTATCTTACCATTTGCAAAAAATACCCAAGTAAGATTTGTTAAAATTTTAAACAAAGTAAGACGAGAACAAGACAAAATTATCATTTAACATTCATTTTTAATTAGTGCTAAGTCATAAATAAAATTATTCTTAAAAAGTTGAAAATGAACTGGTCATGGCTGTCCATGCTTGTGATCCCAGTTACTCAGGAGGCTGAGGCCAGACAAGTGCAAGTTCAGGGACAACCTGGGCAACTGGGTGAGAGCCTGTCTCAAAACAAAAAGAAATAGTGATGTAGCTTAGTGCAAAGGCTCTGGGTTGGGTCCCTAGTACTGGGGAGAGGGGAGTTGAAAATGATGTTTGTCCTTAAAATATTTTTTAAAGTTTTGGTTTTTTTTTGTACTGGGGATCTAACTCAGGCCCTTGTGCTTGCGAGGCAGGTGCCAGAACCACTGAGCTAAATCCCTGGCCCCTTAAAGTTTTATTTTGAAGTAATTCTAGACTTATAGATAAGCTGCTAAAATAATATAAAATTGCCATTAAGTGTCACTAACTTTTCCTGATGTTAATGTCTTGCATAGCACTGTGCTCAAAAGTGAGAAACCAGCATTGGTTTAATACTGTTGACTAACCCATAGACTTTCTTCAGATTTCACTGTTTTAAAAATTAGGATTATTTTCCTTTTGCTTGTTCTAGGGTCTAATCCAAATCTCACAGAACAGGTCGTCATACCATCTTCTGAGTATCCTCCAACGAATGATAGTTCTTCTGCTTTACTTCATTTTTTGGTGATCTAGACACTTGAAAAGTACTGGCCAATTCTTTTGTAGAATAACCTTCAAATTGTGACTGTCTGGTGCATTCTTATAATTAAACTAAGATTATGCTTTTCTTTTTGACAAAGATACTGCATCTCGTGTGTAATATCAGGGGGTACAGGATACTAATACATTATGGTGATTTAAAGGTGAGGCCTGCTGAGTTTTTCTTGTAAGTTACCAGTTTACTCTATAATTAATGAGTATCTTGGGAGAAGTATTTTGAAACTGTACGAATATCCTGTTTCTCCTCAAACTTTTACCCTCTAATTTTACAATTCATTGATTCACTTGCTTTGCAAAAATAATAATTATTTTCTCATGTTGGTTTTTCTATTTCCTGTACCTTTTGCACACTTACACCTTGAAGCTTTTCTTTTGGATGATTTTTCCCTTCTTCCCCCATTTATTTTTCGCTGACCTATTTTTTAATAGTACTCTGGATTCATGGATGAACGTTCAATGATTATAATGCAACACAATTACTTTGTTAGTCAATCTGTCCAGTTTTGGCTCTGTGAATCTCTTTCATGCCACTTGTGCCATTTCAACATGCTCCATTTATTTTGAGCACTTTCTTACTTTATGGCAGGCCATAATGCCCTCTCTCTCTCTCTCTCTCCCTCTCTCTCTCTCTCTCTCCCTCTCTCTC
>NW_022900914.1:35131465-35164591 GCF_012274545.1 Fukomys damarensis | reverse complement strand
CTCTCTTTTTCTTTGTTGTTACCTGCGATTGAACTCAGGTCCTTGTGATTGCGAGGCAGGTGGCAGAACCACTCAGCTAAATTCATGGCCCCAAAATTCTCTCATTTTAATTTTCTCCATCCTAGACTAGGGATCACTTCACCCTGCAGCCATGATTTCTTTTGTTAAAAAAGAATAGTGGGTAAGACCTGGATGTTTTTATTGCTAGTAGGGTGTCATTGCTTCATAATCAGCTAGAAAATTTATGTGTGCATAAGTACATAAATGTGCATACAAATTTTTATTTTTGTGTTTATCTATATGTGTATTTTAAAAAGTAGCTTCTTATGCTTCCACTGCCATGAAGTTCAGGCTAGGCTTCCTCTCTTCATTTGTAACTTTTTTCTCTGGCACAGAAGTCTAGCTTTCATTTTCTATGCTATATTACTCATTTAATTAAGCTTGGTATACACAAAGTATAATTCTAGATTAAGCTACTCCTTGTAGAAACAAATTTTATAATGATGGTGTTTCTATAGAGTACCTTTTATCTTTAGCCTTTATAATATTCAGCAAAAATGCTGTTTTGCAAAGTAATTCAGGTGAATTCTTTTATTTCCTCTAAATTCCCTTTGGAAGTTATTCATCTGCAGTATATTTAGCTCATTTGTGTGGTTTTTGTTTCATTTTGGGTTTTCCCCATATCTGGTTTGATTTTTTAAAATTTACATATTTTTCTGTTATGCACAAGTCTTTGAGTTTGGAGAATGTATAGAACCATTTATTACCATTACTATTGTGAGATCAAATAAAATCATTATTTTCAAAATATCCCCATGATGCTTCATTTTAAAATACTCCTTCCACTAACCTCTTATCTTTCACACTGATTTTTTACTCCTATGACTTTGCTCAGAAATACATTATGTAAATAGCACAATACAGTGTGTATACTTTGGGCTATGGCTTGTTTCACTAAGCAAAATACATTTGTTGATATGACCCAGTAGCTCATTTCTCTTTATTTCTGAGAAATTATTTCTGTTTATTGCTGAGCAGTATTCTATTGTATGATTATTGACTCACCAGTGGAATAATATTTGGGTTGTTTCTGGTATTTGGAAATTATGAGAAAGACTGCTATAAAGATTTGCTACAGGTTTTTGTGACTAATGATTTTCATTTTTGAGGAGAAGATAAATATGTAGCAGGGGCATTGCTGGGTTATACGATAAGTGCACATTAAACTTTATGTGGAACACATTGTTTAAAAATGTCTGTATTATGTTTTGTTCTCTCTGTCAGTGTGTGAGAGTTCCAGCTGTTTGTGTCCTCACCAGAACTTAATAATATCATCTTCATTAGACACAAAGAAATGGAGGAACTTGTTCAAGGTCACAAAGACAGCGTAGGCCTGAAATTTGCACCTATGATCAAAATGATTATTTTTCCACTACTCCTTTTCATACGAACAATTCTCATCTGTTCACTTTTATTCATATGAAGTACTTACAGTTACTTTTTAAAGGAACATTTATTTCTATTATCTCAGTCAATCATTGTGAATGACTCTTGAAAGTAGGGTAGTTATCTGTCATTGTCTTTCCACATGAAGAAGATGAATTCTGAAGGAGTCAGTGAGGATATATGCAATATGTTTTAATGACAAGGCCAGAACTAATACTGGTCATTTCGCTCTAGGGTGAAAATCATCTAGAAGGCAAAATATTTTTGCTTTTCATATATGAAATGAAAATATTAGATTCTTTTTCATCTTTAAACAGGGGTGTTTTCTTCTTCAAGTACCGCTTGAGAATAGAAAGTCCACAAAATGAGGATTTCCAAAGTATTAATAGAATTAGGACAGTGGATGTGGAAGGTTAGAAAAATATAGTAAGAATCAACGATAGTCTCAGAATCTTAAGTGCATGTACCCCCAGCTCCTCCTGTGGGAACTTCAGACAAAACTGGAAGAAGTTCAAATGTATTGGCCTGTCTTCCCCTACCTCTTTTTTAAAATTCCTTTTTCTGGGATACTTTGGCCAAAGACTAACAAGCAGTGAAATGGCAAAAGGCAGGCAGCAGGCAGGAAAAGTAGAAGCAAATGGCTGGGGTAAAACACAAACTGCATGATTAGGCTCTGAATAATCAGGAATTGGATGGAAGCTCGTTATACATATTCCATGGTCATAATTTGGTATTTGCAACAAAATGGAAAAGAAGAATCCTCTTTAAAAAAAAAGCAAGTCAGTGTTGAGTGGGAATATCTACCTGTCTTCTTCACTCAATATATTTCGAATTTGCCTTTCTGATCCTTTATCTGATCCTGTTAGTTGCATTTAAAAGATGTGAAGAAAGCAAAGTGACTCACATTATCATTTTAATGGTGCAAGGATTTTTTCATTATGTAGTTGGTTCACATACATCAACATTTTAAATTTTGGACATTCTAAAATACATTTGGCAAACTGCTAAGGAGAAAACCGTCTGTGAGCCTGTAGGAACTAAACCTGGTACATGTCTGAACAAATGCAGATGCCCATTTGTGCTGTTCAGTTTTGTAAGTTATGTAGCTTTGTGTGACCTTTGTAAAAATATGCAAGTAATTTTGATATATCATTAAAAGGTGATCAGCAGTAATTATCTTCACAATAGTACATACATAGAAAACAAATACTGTTAAATAGCATGGCTTTCCTAACCTCTGATACGATTTTTAAAGGCTCTTAAAAAAAAGACATTTGAGTTACTTATTAAGGGCCAAATGAAAACACAATGTGCACAGGGGCTTTTAATTTTATAATGATTTGGGTTTAAGGGCATAAAATAAGACCTAAGACCAACTCTTAATTATTTTTAGATTCATTCTGCCTTTTCTGTATTATTCAGTCTCCCTTCTTTAGTTAGGAGGGTAGAAATAGGTGGAGAAGCTGAAATAAATCAGCTTCTTTATATTTTATCAGCAGCAATAAAAAGTCTTGTATGTTAGAAAGTTTTAGAATTAAACTGACCCATTACTATAGATAATTTAAAGCATATCATGGTTGAAAAAGGGAGAAAACTCTTTTATTGAGTAACAGTAAGTCACATACTATGTAAGTTTCTTTGTGTATACTATATCCTTAGTATTCACAGCGATCAGATGCATTAACTTATTTTTATCAACTTTTACATAGGTAGAAACTAAGTCTCAGTTACTGGAAACCACTTACCAAGTCACATGGAGAGCAAGAGGCAGGGATACAATAAAAACGGGTTTAGTTTTCTTCTAATATATGCACTTTCTACAGATTTTGTCACTTGTACCATGACTGTCCCATGATGAAGTCTATATAATTAGAATGATATTGCAGCTCAAAGCTAGGAGTTGGCAATCTGGGTTAGATTTTTCTCTTATATAGTGGAGAAGCAAGGCTCTCTTTCCTAGAATCTTTATATTAAGATACTTAGAAAGTGCATTCCACACCATAATCTCACTATTTTGTAACTTGTATGGAAAAATTGCAGAATGTTTAGAGGACTGCAAGTCAGTACCCATTTTTGTACAAAAATCTGAAAAAAATATTTGTAACCCTTAGGCTCAGCAAACATAGATGGTTATTTTTAAGGATTGCCAAAAATTAAAGTACGAAGATATTCCTTTTGGTACTACTTATAATAGCATATAAACCATGTGAATGCTTACTAATGAAAAAAAAAGTAAAAATATATAAAATCATGCATATTTTGATATAAAATACAGACATTAAAATGTTTCAAAGAATATTTATGAACATGGAGAAAATTATAACTGACTTTCAGATGTTCTGTAAATATGTATTGAATAAATAAACACTGAACAAAATAATGTACATATAAGAATTTTAATCTAAATCAGATAAATGAAGGCAAATTATATTTTGGTTTTGCTAATGGTTAAATGTTTTTGAAGTATAACACATTGGGTGCACAGTCATTTGTGGCTCAATGTATTCTTTTAACTTAGTGAGTTTTTATAAAGGAAAACATCCATGTGACTACTACATAGCCAAGAAATAGAACACTGTCAGCACCCTTAGAAGCCTCCTCTGTGCCCAGCCCTGTCCTTATACCTCATGAAATGTAACATTTTTCTGTTTTTTAAGAATCTAGATTATTTCTATGACATTCTAGATTGTGGCTGTATTTGAATTATACAGTATGACTCATTTACTAGATATCCTTTTTGTGCCTAGATAATTTAGTTCACCATTTATGAAATGTATCCATGTGGTTGTGTATACAAGTATGTTGTTGTTAAAGCTGTCGTTATTCTCTTGTACATTTATTGTTTTAATTTTTAACAAACATTGGGTCAGTGAACACTCTAGTAGATGCCTTTTGGTGCATATTTACATGCATTTTATATTTCCACAAGTGGACCATGCAGTGTGCATAGATCCGGCTTTAGTAGAGACTAACAGTTTTCCAGAATACACAGTGCCATCCCTGGAGTGCAGGAGATTCAGTTGTTTCACATCCTTATCATCACCTTGTACAAAGCTTTCCTTTTCCCTTGCCAGTGCTTGATGATCATCAATATGTTTTTATTATGGTCATTCTGACAGTTGTGAAGTGACATCTCATTGTGCTTTTGATTTTCATTTTTCCTGGTAATTACTGATGTTGAATACCTTTACACATTTCTTTTAGCCATCTGTATGACTTCATTTGAGATATATCCATCTAGATCCTCAACCGATTTTTAAGCCAAATTACCCTTTTTTCTTGCTATTGAGTTTTTGAGTTCCTTATAAATTTTAAATATGTACCTCTCATATAAACGGTTTGAAAATATTTCCTCCTATTCTTTAGATTGTCTTTCCATTCTATTGATTATTTCCTCTACTGTGCCTGAAGCTTTTCAATTTCACATAATCCTATTTATAATCCACCTTTGCTTTTTTACCTATGCTTTTGAAATAATAATAAAAAAAAAATCACCCAGACCAATGTTAAGAAGACTTTTCCCTATATTTCTTATAGTTGTTTTTATAATTTTATGTCTTGAATTCAAATCTTTAATCCATTTTTTGAGGCAACTAGTTTGGTAATTTTTTAAGAAGAAGGTCCAATTGTATTTGGCTTCATGTGGGTACCTAGTTTACCCACCAACATTTATTTTGTAGTGCTGGGAATTGAACCCTCCTGCAGCACAGTCATTTATTAAAGAGACTGCCTTTTCCTTTCCCCACTGTGTGTTCTTAAAATCTCTTTCAATGATCTATTGATGGAATTTGTTTTTTTTTTAATTTTTTAATTGAATGAATTTGAACATGGAATTTGTTTCTGGGTATCTGTGCAATGCTGATTTGCTAAACTAAGTTGAGAGGTATTTCTTATTCTTCATCTGTTTGGAAGAGTTTGAAAAAGATTGGTATTTATTCTTTTATTAGTATGTGGTAGAATTCAAACATGAAACCATCGGGCCCTGGTATTTTTTTGGTTGGATTTGTTTTATTACCAATTAATATTCACACTCATTATTGGGTTGTTCAGAGTTTCTGTCTACACGATTCGGGCTTGTAGGCTGTGTCTAGGGATTTATATCTTACCTAACTTTTTGGCATATATTTGTTCATAACAGTCTTTTATGACTCTTTGTATTTTCTTGTTATCAGTTATGTCCTTTTTGACTCTTCCCTCTTTTCTCTAGATAAAAGTTGTCAATTTTGATTATCCTTTTACAAAAATGACACTTTTATTGAACATTTCTGTTTTTTTCTTGTTTCTTTTATGTATTTTTCTGCTTAGTTGTTTATTTTCTTCCTTTTTTAAATCTTATTCTTTGTTTTTTAGTTCCCTGAAATGTAATGGTACATTATTGATTTGCCCCCTTTCTTCTTTTTTAATGTAGGAATTTACTATCATAAAGTTATTTCTTCAAACTGCTTTTTTAAATATTCTGTGCTGTTTCCATTTTCTCTGTTTCAAGTTTTTTTTTTAGTTTCTATTTTGATATCTTCTTCAAACCTTTGATTATTCAAAAGTATGTTAATTTGCACTGATTTGTGAGGTTTCCAACTGTCCTCCTCTTAATAATTTATAGTTGCATTTTTATTATCATCAGAAAAAGTACTTAATATTTTAATCTTCCTAAATTTCTATGCCTTGTTTTATGTCCTAACTTGTAATCTATCTTGAATGATTTTTCCAAGAAAAGAAGTTTCCCTCTATTACTAATTTAGTGAGAGTTTTTAATAATGAATGGGGTTTTCCATTCTGTCAAATGATTTTCTTTGCATGTGCTGATACAATCATATATATTTTTTTCTTCTTTACTCTGTTCATGTTATGCTTATATCAATTGATTCCAATATGTCGATGCAGTCTTGCACACTTGGGATAAATCATAATTGGTTATGTTTTATAATTCTTTGTATACCCTGTTGTATTTAACTTACTAATACTTTGTTGGGATTTTTGGCACTAGGTTTATGAGATACTTTGGTTTATATTTTCCTTGTAATAACTGTCTGGTGTAGAGGTTAGGATAACGCCAACCTCATGCAATGAGTAGGAAAGGACTCCTTCTGCTTCTACCTCCTGAAATACAGTAAAGAGAATTGGTCTGAATTGTTGCTTAAATACTTAGTAGAATTCATCAGTAAACTTAGGTGGATCTTGTGTTTTACTAGTGGAATTTTAAATTAACCACACATTCTTGAGGGGGAAACAATGTCTTTGTGATGTGTTACTTTTAATGACTTGCTAGATTTTTTGTGAATCACTTTATCAATATTCATGATGATTACACTTTGTCCTTTTAAGTAACGACTTCATCATGTTTTAGCATTAAAATTAAACTAATCTCAAAAGCAGTTCTTTTATTTTTCTGAAGGCTCTGGATAAGGTTTGTGCTAATTCGGTGTAATTTAAAAGCCTTCAGCAGTGAAGGCTTTTTGTGGTGGAGATTTATTTGGGAATAGAATTTTAACCACATTTTCAATTGCTTTAATATATCTAAAAAGACAAATTTGCTATTTTTATGTTCTCTTTTAAAATGAATTTTTAAACTCTTTTGCATTTTACCTAAAGTTACATCTTTATTGAGAAATTTTGGTCATAATTCTTATTATATTTTTAGTTTCTATAAAATCATTGTAATGCTTTTGTTAATGTTCCCAGTATTTTAAAATGTCATACTCAAGGTTTACCACTATCTTCCTTCTTGTTTCAAGAGGCAAACTTTGGCTTTTGTATTTCTTATTTCTGTGAAACAAATTATCACAAATCTGATGGCTTAAAACAGCACACATTTATTTTCTTACAGTTCTGGAAGCCAAAAGTCCAAAAGAGTTTCACTGGGCTGAAGTCTTGGGGTCAGTAGGATCCCGCTTCCTCTGGAAGTGGTAGTGGGTAATCAATTTCCTTGCCTTTCCAGCTTCTTGAGTTGTATTCCTTGCCTTTCTTGGTGGGTGGCCCCTTCCCCTATCTTCACAGCAGAAAGCACAGCACCTTGCTTCAGCTGTCATGTTGCCCTCTGTCTCTGTAGTTAAATATTTTTTCCTCTGCCTCTTACAAGACACAACTGCATTTAGAGACCACCCACATAATCTAGAATTATATTTCTTCCTAATTGCTTTAGTTGAATATACCCTCAGAAGTGGGGTGGATCATATAGTAGATGTATTTTTAGTTTTTTGAAGAACCTACATAGTGTTCCCCATAATGATGATACTAATTTATATTTTTACCAGTAGTACATGAGAGTTTCCTTTTTTCTGAATCACCAACACCATTTGTTATTCTTTTGCTTTTTCAGAACAGGTCTTCTGACTGGGGTGAATGACATTACATAGCTGTCTCCATTTTCCTGAAGTCTAATGATGTTGAGCAATTTTTTCCATATACTTATTGGCTATTTGTAATTCTTATGAAAAATAACTATTTAGGTCATTTTAGATCATGTTTAAAGTAAGGTTTTTTTGTGTGTGTTTTATGGCTTATATTTCCTTACACATTCTGGATATATAAATCTTTGCCTAGTGAATAGTTTGTGAATATTTTCTCCCTGTTTATGCTGTTGATTATTTCCTTTGTAAATCTCATAGAATGAGTTAGAAAACATTCCTTCTGCTTCTATAGCCTGAAAGAGAATGTAGAGAATTGGTCTAAATTTTTCCTTCTTATAAATCCTATTAGTCTATTTTCTTTTTATTATCTGTTTTCTTCTTTTTATATTCTTGTGGTTTTGCTCTTCTTTTTCTCATTTCTTGAATTTTGAGTTTTTAAAATTTTCTAATATTTGCATGCATATAAGGTTTTAAGGTCCATGTAGTGTGATTTTAGCTGCATCCCATAAAATTTAATATGTGGCATATTTATTATGATTTAGTAAAATGCATTAAATTTTGATTATACCTTCAGTCATTATTTAGATGGTTTATACTTTCCAAACATTTAGAAGTATTTATAGGCATATGTTGTGAATTTTTGTTGAATTCTTAAGTGAAAATATAATTTTAATCCTTGATTAGCTAGCTTTTAAAATCATTTTAACAGGACTTCAATTTTGATAAATCATGGGTATATGAAAATAATTTAGTATTTTTGGTGCATTTTTTTAACATGTTTGATTATACTGATTGCTGAGAAAAGTAAAACTCTCATATTCTGAATATAGAGTTTTATATTTCCTATTTAAGACCTGTTAGTTTTTTAGATATATAAAGATGTATAGTTTGAAGCTGTTATTTGCTAGATACAAATTAAGTATTGTTATAAATTTTTGGCAAAGTAACATTGTCATTGAACAATGTCCTGTATCTCTATACATATTTGTATCTTAAAATATATTTTTTATTTTATAAATTTCTACATTTTATTTTAATTAGTTCTTACAGTGATATCTTTTTTATATCTTATTATATCACTACTTTGTCTATCTTCAAATTTTTCATATATTTAAAGAGTTATGGTTTATCTCCTTTAAGCATCGTATTTATTGTTATTTTCTTTGTTGAGACAGTGTCTCACTGTGCTGCCCAGACTGACCTCAAGTTTGCCATTTTCCAACCTCAGGCTTTTAAGTAGCTGGGATTATAGACATTTACCACCACACCTGGCTATGTTTTTGTTTTGTTTTTAATTGGTGTGAGCACCTCAGCCACTTATCACTCCTACCATGGAATAATTTTTATAATATTGGTGATTTTTTTCTAAATAGTACATTAAATTGTAAGTTAAAATGTGGGATTTATTTTTTCAGTAAATAAGTATTTACTGATTTCTCAAGAGTCCTCTAATAAGGTTTTCTGTTTCTTCTTAGGTAAGTTTTAGTGGTCCTGCTTTATTGACATTGATCTATTGGACATGGTCCTATAGGACCTATAATTATTTAGAATTAAATTCTTTAATTTCTGAATATTGGGTTCAAATTTAATTACATAGTGATTTGAGATCATATATTTCATTTTTTTCAGTCTCTTGAATGGTGCTGAAACTTGCTTTATGGGTCCTATGTTCTATGTATTAAAAGTTCTCTACATACATATACCTATTATATATATTTATGTATATATATATTATGCAGTTATTATGTCTAATTTTTAATGTCTATCAGAACATTTCATTAATCATGTTTAATTTTCTATTTCTGTTCTATATGAGGACATTTTTCCTTAAGTTGAACAAATTTCTTTTGTCTTTCTTGTAAAGTCAGTGCACTGATAACACATTTCTTCGGCAATGTCTTTCTTTTCACTTTTGAAAAGTATTTTGCTGGGTAGAAAATTTTAGGCTGGTGTTTTATTTTCCAAAACTATACCAAGGCCGTCTCATTGTCCCTCTGAGCTTTTTGGCTAATGTGGAGGTGCTTGCTTCCATTCTTAACTGTTGTCTCTCCAATAACAATATTTTCCCCTCATTCATACTCTTGCTGATTTCACCATACTCTTGATTTTGTTTTCAGCAGTGTGAGGATGATATGTGCCTAGGTATGGTTTTCTTTTTTCAATCCTAATTGTGGTTCACTAAGTTTCTTGAATTTTGGGGTTGATGTATTTTGTTAATGTGAGGAAAATTCTAATTTCCACCATCATTTCTGTAATATCGGCCCCTAACTTTTCTCTTGTGGGACTCCAAAGTATGTGCCTTTCTCAGTGTCCCACATTGTTTTTGCATTCCTGTTCCAATTTCAGTTTTTTCTATTTATATTCAATTTAAAGGTTTACTACTAAGCAGTCTCCTAATTCCCTAATCTTGTATTTTGCAGTAGCCTCATGTCATATTATTATAAAATTAGTCTCTATTAAATCTATCATATTTTTCATCTATTTTCTCATCTTTTCCCCAGTTTTATCATATTAGTCATATTTATCAGCCTCTCAGTGTTAACTTCAATAGCATAGTCATCTCTAGGTAAATAAGAGTTCACTTTCTATTAGTAATTTTTCCTGCCTTTTCACATTTTAGTAATTTTTGATTTGTTTTTTATACTTTCTTCCTTTATCTTTCTTTGAATTTTCCTTGTTTTTCTTTCTATTTTTGATGATAATAATTTTTAGCATTTTAATTTTACTTGCATGTACATGCAAGAGTATAAATATTCCTCTGCATATTGCTTTAGCTGCATCTCATATTTTTCTACATAATATTTTGTTAATGTTTAAACTATTTTCTAGCCTTTGTTGTATTTGATTATTTGATTGATAAGTTGTTTAGAAGTATGTTTTTTAATTTACAAATATATACATATTGCTGTTGGTGATTTCTAGCACAACTACATCTTAATTAGTAAGAAACACCTCTATAATTTTAAATATTTGAGGCATCTTTGTGACTCGCTACTACAGACTTAGTGCTGATTTTCATTACTCATATTCACCAGCCAATTAGAAGGTTATAACTTTGACTGAAGTACCTATGAGGACCAGTTTACTTCTGGTCAACTTGACTTAAAGATTAAGTCCTTGGCAATCCCCAAAATAGATTTGTTTTATATGGGTCTCTACCATTGGCAGTGTTGGAATTTTAGCTACAAGAATGATGAAATCTTCTGAAATAAATAGATATTTCTCAGACAAAGAAGCACAAATGGCCAATAAATACATGAAAAAATGTTTGTCACTGATCTTTTGGGAAATACAAATTAAGACAACACTGAGGTTTCACTTCAATCCAGAATGAATGCTTAGCATCGAGGAATCAACCAATAAATAACTAATACTGGTGAGGCAGGCAGTAAAGGAAATTTCGTTTTTGTCGGTGAGGGTATAAACTCATACAGCCACTACAGAAATCAGTATGAAGATCCCTCAAAAACTAAAAGTTGAAATTCCAATTGACTCAGCTATTCCCTTCTTTAGATAAAAGCACGCACCTTAAGACAACAGTGTTAAGGAAAATAAATTAGACATACAAGTTTAAACGTTGCATTAAGTTGCATTTCTCTTATACGAGAAACCCAAAGTATAAATAAAGAGCAAAACAAAAGGTAAGTAATAATAGGCAGTACGGAGATATTTTTCAAATGGGAAAGAGAACAGAGATGGAGGGAGAGAGTGGGGAAGAAAGGCAAAATGGATATAAAAAGAAAGGCAAAAATGAAAGTAGAGCTTTTTTGCCAATGGGGAGGAGAAGAACCATTGGAGGAAGCAGAGGAGGGAAGGGGGACAAAAAAATAATCAAAATGTGTTATGTACATGAACCAATTCCCTATGATATACGAATAAAAATACATAAAATTAGGATTTTTTCTGAATTTATTGAGCTGATTTTAAATTATGCAGATTTTCAGTATATAGAATTTTCCATTGTTTTCTGATTCTAAATAAATATTCACTTTTCACCCCCAAAATAGATGCAATCTCATTTAACTTTGCCTCTCAACATTTCTTTTAGATAGGCAAATGGTCCTATGGCTGAGTTCTCTTTGGGGTTTTTTTAAATCTTTTTAAAATTTTTATTAGTACACCTTCGCAGTATGTGATTTTACATTCCTTGTGGGGAGCTGATTCATGTACGTAACACATCTCAAGTCCTTTTTTAATCCCTTTCCATTCCATTTTCTTCTCTTCTCTCTATCATTTGATTCCTTTTCCATTTGAGAAAGATCTATCTCCCTACTTCCAATTATCTATCTTTTATTTTGCTTTTTATTTATAAATTTGAGAGTCTTCTATAAGAGGAACTATGCAATGTATAAGCTTGTGTGTCTGATTTGTTTCACTTCACATTAGCTTTGAGCAGTGGCAGTATCGGAGCCAATGAGGTTTATCCGAGGCGCGATTATTGCTATTTCACTTAACATTATGGTCTCAAGGTGCATCCGTTTTCCTACTTGAAAGAAGCCTTTTTGTGCATTAATGGATAAAGAAAATGTGGCATTTATACACATTGTAGTACTGCTCCTCTCTGGTTTTTAACATCTTTTAAGTGTTTTCTGAAAATTCCCTGTTCTGTTACTAGCTATTTGGTACTTTTAAGAAAACTGTACTGTTGTAGAGATTAATTTAAAACTTTCTTTCTTTCTTTCTTTCTTTCTTTCTTTTTGTGGCAGGGTCTCACTATGTATTTCAGACTGCCCTGGAACTCACTATGTAGCCCAGGCTGGTCTCAAACTCATGGCAATCCTCCTGCCTCAGCCTCCCAAGTGCTGGGATTACAGGTGTGCACCACCACGCTGGGCTAAAACTTTATTTTCTAATTTGTTACTTTTTTTTTTTTTTTTTTTTTTTTTTTTTTTTTTTTTTTTGTTACTGGGGATTAAACTTGGGACCTTACGCTTGTGAAGCAGGCGGTGGCACCACTGAGCTAAATGCTGACCCTAATTTATTACCTTTATATAGGAGTACCATTGATTTTTAAAATATTGACCACAGGTTTATCAAACTTGATACATTCATTTATTGTGTAAATTATATGTGAATTCTTCTGAATAGTATCTATTTACAATCGTATCATCTGAGATTAATGGGGATTTCTTTCTTTCCGAACAGTCCTTAAGCCACTTTTATTTCTCCTCTTCTTGTAACAGGTGACAAACATATCTCACCCCAATAATAAAAACATATTTGCAATATTTCAGTATTAAATATGGTTACTGTACATCAGCCACTGTCAAATACGCTAAAACTATTCATGTGACTCCATTTTCCCCATAACTATTAAAATGGTCATAAAAATTATGTGGATTGCTTTTTGAACATTACAAACATTTCAACCTGGAATAAACCTGACTTTGTTGTAATACATTATCTTCTTTACGTATTGCTAAATTGATTTGTTATATTTAGTTTCTATTTATTCTGTCTCCATTTGTGGGTGAGATTGATATGCAATTTTCCTTTCTGAAAATGTACTGGACTTGTAATTGTCTTAAGTTTTTCACTAAATACTTTGGAGATGGTTGTCCTTCTCTCTTAGCTTGATGTATTTTCTGCAATGGAGTAGAACTTAGGTTTCTGATTTCTCCCTGTGGTATATTGGCAAATTTTGTTTTTTTAGGAAAATTTTCCTTTAAGCATTTGCAATATTTAGATTAATATTGTCATTAAAATAGTGAAATTTATTTGCAAATGTCTGTAGACTTTTTCTATAAAGGGCTGGGGGACGTGTACATGCCTATATTTCCTGCTTCTTGGGAGGCTGATGCAGAAGAATTGCAATATTGAGCCCAATTGAGGGCGCTTTAGTGAGACCCTGTCTCAAAATAGAAATCAAAAAGGACCATGGATACAACTAAATGGTAGAGCCCTGGGTTCAGTCTCCTGTACCAAGGAAAACAGCACACACAACTATAACAAATTTTTCTATAACGAGTCAGACAGTAAAATATTTTAGGCTTTGTGGGCTGTAATAACTATTTCATATCCCAGCCACTATACCCCCATGGTAGCGTGAACACAGCCAAAGGCAATATATGACTAAAGGTATGCCTGTGTTTTAACCAAACTTCTTTTATAAACACTAACATTGGAATTTTAAATAATTTTCACATGCCGTGATGCATTAATCTCATTTTACCTCAAGCATTTAAAAATATGCAAGCCCCTCGTTAGGGATGTACAAAAATCAGGTAGTAAACTAGATTTGGCGAGCAGGCATGTAGTTTACCCATCCTTGTTATGGAGTAGTTCAAATACCATCTTCTAGTATCTTTCTGAATTCTGTAGAATTACTTATAATGTTCAAATACTCCTTGTTCATAATGGCTGTGTATATCCTTTTGAAGACTGAGGAAAATCAGTCTTGCTAGGGGTTACCAATTTTAAATTATTCTAAGAATTAGATGTTGGTTTTGTTCATCTCTTCTATTGTATCTTTTTTCTAGTTTGCTAAATTCTATCCTTGTAAATTATTTTATCCTATACTTTTATGTCAATTTGCTATTTTAAAACATTTTTGAAAAATGTTTAAAATGTGATTTAAAATGTGATTTCATTATTGTTAGGTTAAAAACATTTTCCGATTTCTATTTGGCTTTATGCTTGACTCATGGGTAACCTAGCACTATACTGATTAAAGTATACACATATGCAGGTAATGTATATACATGTCTATATGCATGTAGAGTAATACCTCGATTTATGAATTGTTCTCTTCGTGAACAATTTGGCTTGCAAACAGAAGAGTCCAGCAATATTTTGATTCTGTTTGTGAACTCTGCATCAGATTAAGAACACCACTGCAGTCATCTTCCCTATGAGAACATGAATACGACCATCTTCCCCCAAATCATGGAAGGAATTAAATTTGTGATCCGAGCCATCACTGTACATGAACATAAAAATATGCATGGATTTTCTTTTTATCCTCTTGATGTTTATTAATGGTTTAATTCTATTTTGTTTAGAGCATATATTCTGCATATTTGAATTGTTTGAATTTTCTATATTACTCAGAATTTGGCAAGTTGTAATAATTATTTTATGTGTCTTGAAAGCAGTGTATATTCTGTATTTGCATGGTGCAGTGTTCTACAGTATAATATCCATTTAATCAATTTATTAATTTTGCTTTTAGACCTATTCATTTTTTATTTCATCCTGCTTTATCAGTTGTTAAATTGAAAACCTTGAAAATACTACCACATGGTTATAGATTTGTCTGTTTTTCCCTTCTGAAATGCCAATAGAGTGGTACTTTTCTTCACAAATTTCATTAGTTTCAGGAGTCTGGGTAAGGTGGCCTTGTTCATGTTCGTGCCAGGAAGATGGCCCAGGTTGTGTTCCTCACCTGATGAATAGAAGCAAAATTTTGCTGAATGCTTCTGTTTGCAAACTGAATTGTTCATGAACAGAAACATTCATGAACTAAGACATTACTAGATTTCCTTGATGCTAGTTTTAAGAGAGATATCTACATTTAGAAGTGAAACTATTATAACCTATTTTTTAAAATGGTAAATAATGCTTTTAATCTTAATGTGTGACATACTTTGATTAGACTAGGTTTCCTTAGTGTTTTAATATAGGATATTTTTCTTATTATTTTACTTTCAATTATATATATCTTTATAGAAATAAAAAACACATTTTGGATCTTACTTTTTATATATAATATAACAATGTTTATAAACTTATATTTAGTATACTATTAGGTACATTTGAGTTTACATTAACAATTATTTTCTTCCTATATATTTTTTGTGCTTCTGTTTCTTTCATCCTCTGCTTGCCTTTTTTCGGTTTGTATTATTATTAAAAACATTTCTCCCTATTAAATTGTTAGCTCTGTCTTTTACAGGTTTCACTAAAGTATTACACACAATTTTTCTTCTGATATCCTGTGTTATAATATATTTAGCTTTTATATGTATCTAAGTTTAATCCAGAAATATATTTTTGTTGTTCTACTTAGACAATAGCTAATTAGCACCATCCACATATTTGGATTCCTCCAAACACATTCTTTTTTTTTAATTCAGATGTGATATTTTTCTTTTTACTGCAGAATATTTTTAATATGTTCTTAAATATGAATTTACTGTTAAATTCTTTCAGTTTATATATTTGAAATAACTTTAATTTTATTGGATTTTATCTGGATACAGGATTCCAGGTGGGTAGTTAGTTTTTTGTCTGCATTCTCAAGATCTCAGGAAATAATTTTAATTTTTTTTCTGGCTCACAGAATTTTTATGGATTAGGGGGTCAGTTTATTGGTACTTCCTTGAACATGTTACTATGCCATTTTCCCCAACTCCTGTTAGGTTCTTTGTTCCCCAAAAGTTATAAAATAATGCTTCTAGATTTTGTTTCATACAAATATATCCTTATTAGAATTTATCATTTTACTTGGAGTAGATACTCCTTGTAATAGTGTAACAATTTTTGAAAAAAATTAGGCCATTGCTTTTAAATATTTCTTCTGGCATGCTCTTTTCTCTTTTTTTGGAACTCAGACATTTTCACTTTGGCTGATTGTTTCCTGTGCTTCTTTTCTTTTGTACTTTCTGTCATTTATCATCTTCATCACTTAATCTTATGTTTTCTCCTAATTTGCCTTCCAGTTTATATTTTTTCAGCTTTATTTGAACTGTTGTTGAGCCTGTTGAGTCCTTATTTTCAAGAAATTTTTTTTTTAAATTCTGAATTTCCCAATTGGTTCTTTTTGTATTTATGATTTACCACTTTTATGCCATAATTCATATATTATCTTTTAATTCCTAGCACATAAAATATAGTTATTTTAAATTAATGTCTGCGGGGTCAACTACCTAGATACCCTTTAGGTCCTTTGTGTAATCTGTCTGTTTATTCTCTACATTTTTTCCCCATTTTTTTGAGACAGTGTCTGCATGTTGCCCAGAGTGTTCTTGAATCCTGGACTCAAATGATCCTTCAGTTTCAGTCTGCAGAGTAGCGGGCACTTCAGGCCTCCAACTCTATTCCCAGCCGGTGTTGAACATTTTCTGTCCACACCTCTCAATTACCTTCTCGTTCTAGCACATGTGTCTACCTTACGACTGAGAAGCAGTCAGGGGTGAGATGCTGACAATTTGGGCCATCTCACCCGAACCAGAAACTGGAGTGTGATCCGAAGCAGAGCTTCTGTACTTCTGAGGAGTGGCGTGTTTCCAGATTTATTTAACATTAGAATAGCAACTTTTAAAATATAAACTAAATGTAAAGTTTTACCTCAAGGCATCTCCTCTTGAATTCTTAATATTTGCATTGTCTGCTTTGTGTACTAGTTAAAATATCTTTAGCTTCTCATCTCAGTACCTCGAAAATCCCTGCATGAAGCAGTCCCCAGTGCAGGTGTCACCTTGTTGGGCTTCTTTTTCTTTTTAGGACATTGGTGTATCTCTATTGTCTTCAGACTGATTATGCAGAGTCTATCTATCTATCTATCTATCTATCTAGATTTGCCCACATGTTTTCATTATTTCTATTTAGAAGTCTGGCCCAAACTGTGTTATCTACTAGTGGCAGCAGAATAATTCTTCCCCCAGTTGCGCTTAAATTTGTATACTTTTTAGTCCCTATTGATATTTTCAAGTATGTCTTTTATTTCTTTAAACATAATGAATGTTGTTATTTCATAAACTGTACATGGTAATCATGGTAATTTCAATAGTGGATGCACATCTTTTTCTCTTCTTTGCTTTTTCTCACAATATGTTATTTATTTATTTTTTTTTTTGATACTGCGGGTTCAACTCTGGACCTTGCACTTATGAGGCAGGCAGCAGCACCACTGAGCTAAATCCCTGGCCCTTGTATCTTATTCTTTTCATATTTTGTCACTTTTCCCTGTGTATGGCATTTGCCCTTGAAAAAGTACAGTTTTTTGAGAAACAGAGGGAAGACACATTCTACCAGACTTGATTTTTATGTGTGCACCTAGCTAGTACGTGAAGTTGACAGATAGGAGTTAATAATAACCCACCATAAAACTTCAGAGAACCCTCTAGAAAATAGTTATACTACAAGGCCAGGCAGAAACAACATCTACTTAAAGAATATTTTTCAACTTCTTTGTCTTTTCCCTCAATCTTTCTTCTGTTACCTAGCAGGCATTATTTGTGGACTATTTTTGCATTAGGTACACCATCATTTGTGTCCCAAACCAGTGTGATCAGAGTCTCCTCTCAGTTTTCCTCCTCTGGGAGGTTCTAGGTTCTTTTCGTCTGTCCTCTTCTGCCCATACCATAATTTTGGCAAATTCGCCATACATTGGACAAAAGCATTCTGGTGCTTGTTTTAGTCCATTTGTGCCGATGATAAAATATGACAAGCTGGAGTATTTCTAAATACACAAATTTGTTGTCTCACAGTTCTGGAAGATGAAAATTGTAAGGATGAGTGGTGGTGGATTTGGTGCATGGGAAGGATGGCTCTCCCCTTCCAAGATGGTAACTCATTGATGCATTCTGTGAAGGGAAGGAACACTGTCTTCATGCTGCATGACAGGAAGACCAGAAGGGCTGAACCTAGCTGCCTCCAGTCCTTTTCTACAGCACTAATCCATTCACAAGGGCAGAGCTCGCATGACTTAATCACTTTCCCCAAAGGCCTCATCTCTTAATACCATCACAATGAGGATTAAGTTTCTACAACAATTTTGGAGAGCTCAAACTATCTCAGTGCTCATGTGTATAATTTATACCTCAATGTTTTTCTCCTCTTCACCCTTTTTATGCCTATAGTTTCTTTGTTAGCCCTTAAATGATTTACAAATATTTTATCTAGAATGTTAATTTTATTGTTGGTAGATTTTATCTAACTAAAATAATTTATCATTATCAGACATAGTTTTTTTATTTAACTGTGTTTGGAATAGAAGATGTGACCTTAGAAAATGCATTTTTGGGAATTTATTGACATTTTCTTTGTGTAGTAATACACTATCAAAAATGTCTTGTAAGTGTTTGAGACAAATGGTTCTTTCATTCTTTGGTATTATGTTGATTATATCATTTTTGTCATATGGGTATCTATTATAGCAAATCTATGATCCTTATTGTTTATGTATATGTGCATTTGGAATTTAATATTTCATTTAAAAACATATATATATATTTTTTTTTCTGTACTTTATCAATTTCCAATTTGTGCACATTAATATATTGGCCTATGGTGGTGGATATTTTGAATTTTAAAACTTTTAAATATTTCTATGCATCATCACTATGTAGATAATGAAAAGAGAAAATAACTAAATAGTTGTGAGTCTAACACTAGAATTAGCAGTGGGATAGCTTGTTGCTAGGGTATGTTAAAAGGCTGGTGAGAGAGAAGTGCTTGGATATTTTTATGTATTTAGAACAAGCAGAGATCTAAGCAATAAACTAGGTAAACATAAGTACTAACATATGTACATTAATATTGTTTCTTTCCTATGTATTTCTTGATGGAAAATTATCAGGTTGAGTTTCTTAAAGCAAAATCTTAAAATATGTGTAACTGTCATTTAAAAAAAAAAAACACTGTAGGGAAATGTATTGTTCTACTCAGATTTCCAGTAGAAACCTGCAGATGCTCACATAAGAAGCATTCTTGCCCACTCTTTTGAATAAACATGTTGCAAGCCCAGTATATTTGCATACCCAAGAGAATAATTGTTTCAAAGATATGGGCTGTGAACACATGTGGTTGCCTACTAGATTATGAACACCAGACTTGAGACATACATTTTTCAGGTATACAGCTTGAGGAAATTATTGAACACTCAACACAAATGCTATGTCTTGGGGAGTATTTGGAGAAATGTAGGTGCTACTGTATTTTGAGTAATCAGTCCCTCTAGCTCTCATTGTGGCTGATGGAAAATTTATTTTATTTTCTCATGACAAAGGGAAACAAAATTGTAGCTCTCTTAATGCATAGTTTGTTATGCAATTTCCATTTTGTAGTTGCATCTCACAGATGTTCTGAAATGGTTAAGCCAAAGAAGCGTACTTCAACTCATGAGGAACTTGTAACAAAACACATTTCCATCAGTTGGAGATATATATTCTTATATCTGGCATCTTTAGAGGCCAGTAAAAACTTTTGTCACTTATGGGCAAGAAGTTAGAAAGGCACATGCTATGCCCCGAATATTTGACTTTTTGTGTATACTTTGCGATTTATTTTCAATGGAGCTGAAAGATATGAAAGTGTTTGCATATATGAAGCATAGCAGCTCCTACAGATCTGAAGAAGGTCCAGCCTTCAGCGTATTACTTACAGTATTTGTTGTAATTTACAATTATTAAATTGGCTCCAGATCTGATTTTTCCAGAGAGTAGCCCACAAGTAGCTAATTTTCCAAAGTTGCCCGGTGTTAGTCACACCTCCTCATGCAGAGTGGCTACTTTAAATGAGCCTGGCCTAATAAGGGTGACCATTATAGCCTGGTGTGCCCAGTCCATCCTGGAGTAGTTAAGAGGAATACCATTCTCAGAAGCTACAGTTTTGAGTGCTAAGATTCAATAAAATTCTGAAGAAACAAAAATGACCTAATATTATATATTCATGCTATGCTGTTCCTTCCAATTAAAGGATGTTTATATATTTTAAACCTTTTCCCCTATGCTTTGGTTTTAAATATATAATTACTTTACAATTTGGAGCATACTCATAGTTCTTTATCTTGGCATTTATACAAAATATTACCATCTTTTATACTTGAATGTATTTTATGTAGACTTCTCTCAGGATTTTCCAAAAGAACAGTAAGGAATGCTTGTATCTATGCATTTTAATGATTTATTCTTCCACTATATTTGTCTACAAACAAATCCTAAAATGATCAACTTATACCAAATATTATTTTTGATATACTACCTAAATGTACTTAAGTGAATACAATTTTATTCTTGTAGAATATGATCTATAAAGGCTTCCTAATAACTTACCAATACTTTTATATTAATTTCCATATATCTTCAGTTATTGCATTCTTACTTTATAGAAAGGTATGCTTCTCTTAGTTCAGAATTGCAGACAACTAAGGTTGTTTTTTCATTGACTTTTTATTTCTTTGTAAAAATTTTGACTTTTAGATTCTCTATTCTAGAAATTGGATGACCAGAAAGCTGATTATGCATCGTACCAGACCATATGTAAGAGTCCATATGACAAAATTCTTATAGAATTACATGATAATTCTTCCAAATCTTTTTCAGAGGGTGTTTTTGTGTACACTTGAGTAAATCAGAATTCAAATAACATGAATACTTTGAATTTAAGGTAAGCAGTAAGAACATAAAACCTACAAAAAAATAAGTTTTGTGAAACCAGATACATTCATCCCAGTATTATATTTATGTATATATGGAGTACTTTTGTATAATCCTAATTATATTAATGATCCAGGGAGGTGATAGGGGATTCAACTTATACACAGAAATATGGTAGACAATAGGAACCCCTGTGTTTTTTAAAGATTTTTTAAATAAGGATACTAAGTCATCAGAAAGAGTTCCTGCTAAATCTTCAGTTAATAAAAAGAAGTGAACAAATCATGTAGGTGTGTAACCATTTCATATAACTGCAGTTTTACTTTATTTTCTATTCTTTATATTAAAACAATTAGAAATAGGATATCCTATTTATTCTGATGAAATGAAAAGTCAGTAGCTATCTATCCACAGAACGTTATCATCTGTCCTCAGATATCAAACTTAGTGAGAACTTAAAGTGAAACGTAGGCTCTATGTTATTTCACTTTTGCAATACGATTGTAACCCTTATCAATTTTAGGGGTGGATGAGGAGGACTACAGTTTTTTAAACATGTTTTTCATTTATTTTTTCACCTGCAGCATTGTTTAGTGTTGGACTATGTATCAGTGAAACTCAGGACTTTAATGGAGTTAGGATATAACTCTTGAAATTTTTTCTAATGTAAAAAGTTAGAAATAACAGACTAACTTTTGTCATCATCTTGCCCAGCTCTGGAGAAGACCTTTAATTGCTAACTTTCTCATTGCCAAGTAACAGAAACTGTCCCAGTATCCTTTGAAGCAACACATATTACTTCCTTTGTTCCTTCCCATGATCATTATTACTAACTTTAAAGATACTAATCACTGCTTTCTTGAATAATACAGCCATAAACATAGATACTAGTATTAAAGTTATCCATTTTGTGAACTTAAAATTTCACAAATGACAAGTATAGCCACATGGTGTGGAATAGTCTTGCCGTTTCTAATGCCATACATGGTTTTCAGATCTTAAATGTTAAGCCCTCTCTTTTGAGTCTCCCTTCGCCAATGTGTTCAACGTGCCTTTTCTGGTAGTCTGTGTGCTTGCCAAACCAAAGTTAGCATCTCAAAAATTATGTTGCCTTAAATGCTTCGAAGAGTCTGAGCTTGTGTGGCATTGTTATGAAGTCATAGCTATAAGGCTTCTGACTTTTTTTGCTTGTTGAGTTTGAAATGAGCAATAGAAATGAGGTACCTGTCAGACACCTCTGAAAAGTGAGGGATTTCTAATACATCAAATATGTAAGGCAGTGAAAAAGTTGAATAGGGAGGCAGTACAGCTGAAATTCGGTTGTTGTTGTTCCTGACGTGGAATTTTGCCCCCTTGTGATGAATATAGGCTTGAAATTGAGCTTTGAATTCTATCTTTGGGGGCAAATGACTTCCCACAAAGTAAATATGCATATGTGTATGGCTTGTCTTTTACATTTATGGATACAGTACCTGTAATATTAAAACAGCCCTTAAATTCTAAAATTTTATGACATATTTTTAAATTACAGAGGGTAAGAAAAGTAATCATAGATCCCAAACCATGCAGACAAATATATTACAGATAAAAAGCTATAACATACAAGTGTACCCTTTAATAATTCAAATGAAATTGATATGTATTTGAATAGGTAGGGTTTTTTTAAGCACCAAGTAGATTATCCCAAATAGAATAAAACCCACATAGGTTAAATTATTGATTAAGCCCTTTGTAGAGAGAGGTTTCCTTCTCATTGTTGATATGCAGGATAGAAATAACACTATTTTAAAGGTTAGACATTTAAAGAAACTATTTCACTTTAACATAAATTTAAAGTTTCTAAATATTTAAGAATTACATAAATATAAGCTACTGTTTCCATTCAAAATTTGTTTCACAAGAGCAGATAATAGTTCCTGCCATACGTTTAGAATGTTGCCTTTATTTTTGAATGTCCCTTTTCTTCAGCCTTTCTTTCCACAGAATTTGGAATTTTGCTCCTCTCATGTTTTATTGAAAAGGCTCTCTGCCATTATATCATTTCGTTTTCCGGTTTTGTGCTTTTGTCTGAAGGCACATTGCAGCATCCTGGTCTAAGGACTCTATACAGTGAGGGAAATGGATAGCTATGAGAGTATCTCTAGTCAAGGTTGAAAGAGAGCACAGAGCTTTCTAAAACGAATGCCGTGAATGGAGGACATTTAGGTTATTGCCATGACAATTCTAATTGTTGGAACTTTATTCTTATTATGGTCTTTATTCCGCTGGATTCACCCTAACAGCACACATGGACGAGTCACTTTAATTTCTGGGCTGGTTTTGGAGAACATGTAGCCAAGAATCATCATCTTTTTGTTGAGCTAACAAAACACACGGTCAAGGGGGTCTGAATGGAATTGCATTTTATAGGCATGCAGAGATCGGTATGAAGTAAGACATGCTCTCTTTGACCCCTGGAAGCTCTCTCTAACAAATGATGGGGCTACATTTTAAATTACAGGAGATTCCAATTACTGTGAAATTATGGGGCTCTATGAGCTCCCTCTATGGGCTAATTTAAAGTCTGCAAATTATATTTCTTCTTCTCCTTCTTCTTTTTTTTTCCGCCTTCTTCCCATTTTTCCTCCAACAAAGCCTCTGTGTGGCCTCTGGGATGGGGTGGCCGCCTAAGGGCCCAGAGGTTGTGCTCCTTGGAGCGGTGCAAGATGGCTGCCCCAAGGCTGTTTGAAGCCGGCGCGTTTGAAGCTGCCGCGCGTGTTTGAAGCTGCGGCATTTGAAGCTGTCGGGCTTGAAGCTGGCGCGTGTGTTTGAAGCTGCGGCATTTGATGTTCCTGAGGACGTTTGTAAATTTGAGACAGACTTTAATATTGTTAGACGGTAGGGGAGTCCTTTTCAACCCCCTTTTCATATTTTTTTTTACTTGAACTTTTTAAAAAGTTTTATTTAACTTTTTTTTTCAACTATTTTAACTACTTATGTCAGCCGAGGAATGCTGTGATTCACAGTCATTATTGTAAGGAGGCTGTTATGTATTTTTAGTGCTGCTGGGACCATAGGAATTCTTGAGTGGCTTTGACTGGATACAACAATGTGGAGAATAATCCCAACTGTGAAAAATGCTACTGTGGCCACAGAATAGTACAGAATAATTTTTGAAAAAGGGCAGTCTCCTTGTGGCTTTAAGAAGAAGGCTGGGTATGCCCGCTGTTGCATTAGCAAGATTAATGATTGTAGAGGTAGAACAAAAGTATGTGAGTAGAAGAAGTTGGGGATTCGTATATGTGGAAAGGACGTTTGAAAATTGCCTAAGGCAAAGCATTTTCTATTTTCTGCCTATTATTTCCCCCTCCGATGTCTATAAGAAGGAAGAAAGGTAGACGTCCTTATGAAGCAACGCTCTCAACCCTTGGGCAAGTCTGTGAAAGTAAATGGTGTTTGTTATGAGGAGCATCTACTCTTAAATGTGGGAGGAGGAAATGAGAACCGCTAATGTTGGAAGAGAAAAGAAGGCAGATTGTTGTCTCCTAGTCTGTAGATAATGCTTTTGGAGATTTTGTTTGGAGGAATCCTACTTGTAGAGGTGGAAAAATTGGATAAAAATTGAGAAAGAGCCATGCATTGTCAAATCCAAAATGGACTTTGGTGCAAATAATTTTTCACTCAACTAGCCTGGGTCAACATAATGCACTTGAATGCAGAGTTGATGGAGGAATAACTTCTCTTATGGTTTCAGTGTCTCTTATCTGATAGTGGTTTGGGTTACAGGGCTGCTTTGATGTGTCTGCCGTAAGATTTTCTCCTTGGAATCAGTGTTCCATTCTGCTAATGATCATTTTCTTGGAAATAAAGTAGTGATTTTTTTAACATTGGCTGTTTCTCAGGGCTTGGAACTGTTTACTCATGTCTACCATTTAATTTTTCATTGGGTTATGCAGAAATTTCTATAGGATTACCTGTATTATTCATCTGTATTTGCATTAAGTATCCACACAGAATTGATGTGTTCAATTTAGCATCTCGTTCTTCAATAGTGAATATTTACATTTCCTGTAGTTCCAGGAAAAGCTATTAAATCCACAGCATTATAATTGAGTTGTCTTTTAATCTAAATAGAACTGACTTTATTCTAAGAGAAAACTTAGATGTTTTATCTATTTAACTGAGTAGAATGCGTCTGACACACAGTTGAATGGTGAAAACATTTATTTCTTCTTTGAAGAAATGCTCTTGGAACTTGTTTCCATGCAAGTAATTATTTTTTAAGACTTTTTTTCCTTAGTTAAAAATTTCTGATTTGGTGAGATTAGAAATTTGCTATTTTTCCTTATACCGTGTTGGTGCATTTTCATCTCCAATTTGTCATTATTCACTTCTTTAATTTTATTTATTTATTTATTTATTTTTTAAAATCCATGGATTTTTTTTCCATCCTGTTAGCTAATTTGACAAGGTTAATACTTTATCATTTTTGTATTTTTAAACTTCATATGGTTATATTGACATCACTTGATTGGGAAAAAAAGTTCCTGTAGACCATCAATGTAATGTAATAATATAATTTTGTAACTTATAAGACATTAAAAATTAAGTGTCATGAGAAATCTATAAAATTAGTGACTGTACATTTAGGTTCATATACTGTTCACACAAGTTTGATAAAAAGATTTACTAACAAGAGAGGACACTTTACACACCCAAGTGCACGGGTGCACACACGCATATGTATGTCTTCATGTGTATTTATTTTTATTGCGAAGTTTCCCTGATCTATTCAGGGTTTTTAAAAAAAAATTTCTTATTTTCAACCTCTGTCATACTCTTGATCCACATTACTGCTCTTTTAAACTTAAAGAGAATGTTTTAAGATTTCTTACTCTTTGCCAAAGTATGTTCTATGGATTCCCATAATCTACGTATGTTTACAAAACTTACCTGAGCATAATTAAACTTTCACATGCTTGAGGGAGAGCTACATTCACTTTGTTATGTATTTACTTAAGCATAAATAATTCAATAAAGGATAAGGATCAATGTTGGAAGCTGATGTATCTACAAAGTAAGAAACTTGAGAGGAAGCTTAGTCTGACTTTATGTTTCACATTGCTCTTCTTCCTTACTGACTTATGCTTAAGAAGTCACTGCTTCAAAAAAAAAAAAGTTGCTGCATATTTTCAGAATATTTATTGTGATTTTTAATGTGGTCATTCATTTTTGCTCTTTCCATTATATTAAATTAATTTCAGGTAACTTTTATTTTTAATTAATTTCTACATATATGTGCTTCTTTCATTAAACTCCTCTGAATATAAATTATTAATCGAAGTAGTGAGCTTCTCCTTTACTTCATGGCGCTCTTCTCTCTCTGGGTGTTCTTTTCTTTTTGTCTTCTCTTGAGTCTATCAAATTTCTCTGCCATCCAATCATAATGAAGAGTATAATTTGTTTCTCATGGTAAAGAAACAGCAAAAATAACTTGCAGAGTGTAAAATTGCTTTTTTTATTAGATAGTACTATGATTTTATATATTTTTTTAAAAAATTTTGCAATTTTTAGTGAAAATATCTCCATTATGCAACCAGGTCATGGTTGTTTATTTATCCACAATGTTATATAGTATCATTAATTTTATTTCCTAATAGTTTCAAGATTTTTTATAACTTCATATTATTGATTTTTCTTTATATTACTTAACAAGTTAGTTAACTTTCTGTCTTTTTCTTTTTCATCGATTATTCTATTTTAAAGTAAAAGCAGATTAGAAATGCAATACAACATTTCTATCTTTATATTTCTTTTAGAAATTAGTTTTGTCAAGGTATTATTTATATACAATAAAATATAACAATATTTAATATATAAGTCAGTGAGTTTTTTTTATGTTTTTTGTTTTTGGTACCCGGGATTGAAGATAATTCAGGGAGTTTTGACAAATACAGATAGCCCTGTAATCACCATCAAAGTAATCAAAGATTTCCATCACAATGAAGATGTCACTGATGCTCCTTGGAAGAAGCAAAATCCAACAATATGCTGTATACAAGGAACCCACTTAATCCACAAAGAAATTCATAGACTGAGAGTAAAAGGATGGAAAACAGTTCTCTAGGCAACAGGAGCCTGGAAAAAGTGGGGGTAGCTATCTTATTTGCAGACAGAATAGATTTCAAACCAAAACTAATTGAGAGAGACAAAGAAGCCCACTACATCTTCTAAAAGGAACAATACAAGAGGAAGAAATGACAATCATAAATATATATGCACCAAATACTAATGCCACCAACTATACAAAACAAATATTAATGGATATGAAAAAGAAAATAAGCACTAATAGAATTGTAGTGGAGGACCTCAATACTACACTGACACAAATAGACAGATCATCTAGACAAAAAAATCAACAACAAAATAACAGAACTGAACCAAGTCTTAGAACAAATGCACTTAGTAGATGTCTACAGAGTGTTCCACCCTACAAAATCAGAATATACATTCTTTTTGGCTGCACATGGGTCATTCTTCAAAGTAGACCATGTGCTACCTCATAGTTTCCTATGTATTAATGCACACATAGACACCACACCTGCCCTTCCCTTGGCAACCACTCTTTTCTTTTCCTATGGTTTTTGTCTTTTTGAGAATTTCATATTAGTTAAATCATGCAGCATATGCTGTTTTTGTGTTAAGCATATATAACAGCATATTTTAAAATTTAACTTATGCTGTTGCATATATATGTTGATTTTTCCTTTTTTTTCTGAGTCATATTCCACTGTATGGGCATACCACAATTTGTTTATCTAGTTATTGTTTGGCAGCCTTCTTAGTACTTCACAGATTTTGGATATTATAAGCAAAGCAGTTGTAAGCATTTACATGAAGGGTTTTTTATGAAAATACTTTTATTTTCTCTTGGGTAAATATCCAGGCATAGAATTACTAGGTTACATGGTAAACATCAAACTTTATAAAATATTATTATAAAATATTATTATACTGTTTTGTAGAGTGGCTATGCTATTCAGTGTCCACCAGCAATTTATGATAGTTCTAAGTATACTGCATCATCTCCAACACTTAATGTTGTTAGTCTTTTTAGCCAAACTAATGTGTGAGTATACATATATCCCTTTTTAACATTTCTTCCCATTACAATTACTTACTTCAATCTTACCAAATATATTATGATCATCATATATATAAGACGGCAATATATTTCCCCATTATGTTTTTATAATCTTGTATTTGAAGGCTTTAAGGACATGACTATTTCTTCATTTCTTTTAGTGCTTCATAAATTAAGGTAAGTAAGATGAAATAAAAAATAAATAAATAAACCAGAGTCCTGTATGGGCATATTAATAAATGATTTTGCCTTCATTTTATAGAATTGGGAATGTAATACTTGAAGAAGGTTTTTCTGATTGAGGATTATGAGTTTTAATGGTGTTCATCAACTATCATAGAAATTACAAATATGATTACATATTTCAAAACAATTAGCAGTAATCTAGTATTTCAGGAACCAGCTTTTTCAACAAAATATCTCATACCTTTAACAAATAAGGATCACTATAAATCTCAGCCATGTCATTTTCTAAGATGGCTGTTTTTATTCTTTGCCTCATTAGACAGCTTAGAAAAAAATGTACCATTGTCCCTTAAAGAAGTCACTTTAATCCTGTGTCTACTCACATTTGTTAGAATTGGTGATTTTTTTAACCTCTTTTTTTTTTAAATAGCACTAACTGTTCTCAGATCTTTGGCTTTGTTCCCTGGGTGTTAAAAAGACACATAGTCACTTTGTTAAATCCTTTAAAAATCTAGTGTAAATGAGAATCATCATCTCTATTGCCTTGTTCTTTTTCATATAAGAGTTTCATTTTAATACATAGGAGGGCTCTGAATTTTCTCACTATTACTAGTTCAGAACAGCCACTTGGTTATGAGATTTTTTTAAAAACTAAGGGCTTATACAGCAACCAAAACTAAAGGCTAATGAGTTGCACAGACATAGTTCTCTTTTCTCAAAGAATCGTATTTGCAAGTCAACTTTCACTTTAAAAAAATGATCCCAGGTGCTTTTTATACATTGGCTAATATGCACTAATTCCTTTATGAGTTATTTTGTGGAGTTCTGTGTTTAAAGATTATCAGAGCACTACACAAACTTCTCAGTTGTGTTAGATTTCATAAGTAAATAACATGATACTACAAAGTGAAATATACTAGCTATTGAAGTCATGAGTTAATCCAACTTTGTGAGGAATTCATTCTTCATTCATGAAAGGGTTTGATGTTGAATAGGAGGCACTTTTTCATGCTACATTTTCTCACAACACAAATTTTATACCCTTGATTTTAAACCCTTCATTATTAGTGAATAAAGGTACTAGGGGTATTTGCATTTAATACATTTGGTGGAAATCAATCTCATTTCCCTCTACTTCTGTGCTCAGTTGATGTTATTAACTCAGACTATTAAATATCTTTTTTTTATAGAAATGCTGTCAAAGTTTGAGACCTTGTAATCTTATTTAATATTTAGAAGAAAAAAATTAAATGATAAGACAAGCTAATATCAAAAACAATTCAAAATCACAATTTTACAAAATTCATTAAAGTAATAATTGACTTATACTTGGTGTTCTACAGTTATTAAGATTAAAGATGAAGAAGCTCATTATACAAAGATTTTCTTTTAAAAAGGTTGTAATAAAAGTTCAATGATCATTTCTCGGTTAATGAACATTCCACAATCCACAAACACCTAGGTGCTTTTCCTTGCTTGTTCTGAGTGAACTAGTGGGCTTTTGAGTGAACTAGTAGGCTTAAACTCTGACTTAAACCCTGCCTCATACCTGGGACTCATTTATTCCTTTGGATCCTGCTGTATGTTTTTGGTTCAGGTTGATTAAAATTATTTCAAATACCTGCCCTTGGGCCATCAGTAAATATATTTAATAAGTGACCAAATACATGTAGCTTTATAATGAATTATTTTCTTCCTTTCTTTCATCCCTCCCTCCTTGTCTCCCTACTTTTTTCCTTTTTTCCTCCCTCCCTTTTTGTCTTTCCTTTCTTTTTTTTTGATTCTTTAAATGTCAGATTGTATTTCCAGGAACCATGTACTACGGATGTCAATATTCCAGTAACTAGGAATAATTTTGAATATTTGCTTACCTCCAAATTCCCCCAAAATTGTTATAGCTTACTCTTCTATATTTATTGTGTTCTTGGTCCAGCATAATCCTGCCTGGTGATTTGCATCACAGGAATTCCTACATCTGTTGCATGGAAAAATTGGATGAAAGAATTAAGCACTCCCCTTAGGAGATAGGGCTTCCATTCATACTACACAGAGGGAGGGCATTCTTGCCTTCTTCTGAGCCCCTCCCCACCCCCTGGCCAGCATTTATTCCTAATAGTAATCTAGAAGAAAATGGGTTGTTTCAATAACCTGTGCTTTTTAAATCTGATTCTTATCAACCAAAACATTATGATAGCTTTCGATTTTTCAGTCTAAATCTTTCTGTGGTAATTGTAACATATTTGCTAATTTTTTTTTTTTTTTGGTAATATACATTTTGAAGTTCACTTTCAGAGTATCTCTTTTTTTGAGAAGAGGAAATCTAAAAGGAAATATACTTATCTCTTTTACTAAATGCAGATATTTGTCAAACCATATTTTTGTTTGTTTGATCATTTACCTGGTCTAGTCTGGATTACTTTAATCATAATATCTGAAAAGTTTATTGCTTCTGACTTTTGGGTCAGAAATGATTTTAAAAATAAGTGTTTTAGAATTATTTCTTTGTGTGAGTTGCTTTTATGCATTCAGCTCTTCAGATAAAATATGTAACAAAATGTCCATTTACGATATGGTAGAAATGCAAACTACCTTGGTGTACTACTGATAGGAGGAAAAAACATGTTAGAACTATATAATGAAAAGGAAAAGAGTTTCCTGAGACTTGAGACAGTATTGGAAAATAAAAAGAGATGTCTATATTTTAAGTATTAATTCATCTAATTTATATAATCTAATAAGAACATAGTTTTCCTTTTTCTTTTGACTTGGTAAAGCAAATGCTCATTTCTCAGAGTGAACAACCGTGGGTAACCAATGCAATTACTGCATAATTTAAAAGTCATGAAACTACTGATAGTGTTCAGGATCTGCTACTCCAAGCTATGATTTAAGAAGACAGCTAAAGCAGGAAGACGTCTCTGACCTTCTTCTGCCCTTCACATTATAATTTTATGAACTTGAACTACACCATAAAATCGTCATTGTACAGGTACCTATTTCAGGAGAATAAGACATGGGGACTCAGAATAAGCTGGTCAAATCTTTCTAAATACCTCCCTGTTTATTATCATTAAGTCATATCTCTTTGAGAGTCATACTTAGTGAATATTCAATCTTCACCAAACTTAAGTATAAAAATGCACAAATGTACCTATATCCTCTGTCTTCATTTCTGATGGTTCCTGTGTCCTGTAAAATTTACATTAAATATGTTTATATGCTTTCCTCTTGTTAATACTTCTTTTGTAATAGAAGCCTCAGTTATGAGCTACTCGCTTCATCTCAGTCTGGAAACAGAAAGGGGAATACAGGGAGGGAGACATACCCCACAAAGTTATGTCCTTAGACCCATTACAACCAGGCCCCACCTCCTAACAGCCCATTTAGCCATGAACTCATGAATGGGTCAATCCACCTATGAGCCTTCCCACGATTCTGTGACCTTCCAAAAGCTCCACCTCTAAAGATGTGAACTATCTGGTGGACATTCTAGATCTAAACCATAACAAGCGAGAGAATTTACCACCAATAATGCTTTACGAAAGAGAATTCTAAGATAGATTGTTCAGAAGAGAGAGTAATCCAATCTGGGAGGCAAAAAAAAAAAAATCTAAGCAAATACTGACTATATAATACAAGTCCTATTTGTGAAAAGAATTAACCAAAATACTGTCCCCAAATAGTATTTGTTTGGAGAAGGTGATTGAAGTTAAAGAGTTCCATGGTTCTTATAGAGATTTGAAAGTATATAAAAATTATTATCATTAGGTTTTAAGTTTGTTCTTATTAAAATTCTCTAAAGCAATTGCTAAAATATAAAAAGTATATATAGCTTTCAAATTAATAGGTGGAAAATTGTAATAAGGGAAATACCAGTCAATACCAAAAATCAGTATTGAAGTCAATCAAGTAGATTAGCAAAGCATGGAAAATATATTAAATAAAAAGTAGCAACTAAAAGAGTAAATACATGATTATATTCCGTATGAATGATCTAAACTTCTTAGTGAAGAGACAAAACAAATTAAACTCTACTTGCAAGATAGAATGAAGTTTTAAATGGTAAACATAAATTTCAGTGTAAAACTAACACATAATAACTTGAGTCACAATAAGATAAATGTGATGCAAAAATTAATGAAAGATATTAATGAAATAGGTATTATTAGAAAAACGAAATAAATCTGAAGGTAAAACCCAAAACAAAACAAAAACAGCAACAAAGAAAAAGCATTTACTATCAACTGAGTCAAAATATGTTGAAGAAAGTTCAATCAATCAAAAAGAGATAAACATTTTAACCTTTGCCAAAAGCCATTTCTTTAAAAAACATTAAGCCAAAATTGATATATCTATTAAAAAAGTATTGTCAAGTGTGCCAGACTTGAAAAAATCTGTCTAGTAATGCACAGATCAGGCAGAATTAAAGAACACAGTATAAACAACTTTAATAGATGAAAAAAGAGAATACTTTCCCTAGTAACTGGAAGATGTATTGACATCTTATCAAATTTGATAAAATCTTAATGTCTTAAAACAATAAGAAAAAAATGAGAATAAACCCATAGGCAAAAAGCAAATAACATATATAGGATGTAGATAAAAAAAATACTAAAAGAAAAAATGGGAGCAAAAATAAATGAAACCAAAATCTGTTCTCTAAAAACACCAAAACAAAAACCAAAAAGCAAAAAAAAAAAAAAAA
>NW_022900914.1:35081049-35131398 GCF_012274545.1 Fukomys damarensis | reverse complement strand
AAAAAAAAAAAAAAAAAAAAAAAAAAAAAAAAAAAAAAAAAAAAAAAAAAAAAAAAATCCCCAAAACAAAAAGAATCTTCTGAAGAACAAAATGAAAGGAAGGAAAAGGACATGGTAGAAGGAATGATTAGAAAATGCCAAAAAAAAAGGGGGAGGTGTTCAAAAAGAGAACAGGAGGACATTGCAAAAAAACATGTATGCTGTCAAATCACACTATATGAAATAGTAAATTCCTATAAAAGTTATTGAAACATAATGAAAAAAGAATATACAAATATTCTACGGTGAACTCTGAAGTTATGACTGGCCTTACACCTGAACTTGGGTTCTGACTGGAATTTCAGTTTTAACTTATGAAAACAGTCTTGAGTTACAATCTGAACGCCAGCTGCTTGTGTTTCCAAATGGTCTCAGATACAGATTTAATTAACCCTTCAAGAGTTCTGAAAGGAACATCTCAACATCCTTCCCTGTGTGAGGTTAACTGAGTTACTGTATATCACTGAGGATTTGAGTCAGTAGTTGATCTTCTCTTGAGGAATCATTGTTGCCACATAGAATTTTTGAAATATTTTACCAAATTTTTAAACAAGTAAAAATTCCAATCTTTTGCAATTCTTTCCTATGAGAGAAAAAGGAAGTCTACTCTCCAATTTATATTTTGACACAAACAGTATAAGGACAATATATCATCATGAACTTAGATTTAAAAGTCTAAAAGTGTTAGCAAAAGGAGCCTAAAATATATATAAACATTGCGTAGAAACCAAATGGCTTCTTTTTACAGAAATTTGAGATAACACATTATTAGAAACAATGGATCATGTTATAGGTCCAGAAAAATGACTTCATGAAAGTCAATAGTAAAAATAATCATAACATTTTTAGTTAGGTAGGAAGGATAGTCCTTACAAAGAAAGAATGTCTAAAAGAAATATAATGAAGCACATCACAGGGTGCAGTATTGAAAGCTTTACCTTTTTTTCTTCTTTGGATGTTGTCTTACTCTGTGTTCTATTGTTGAAACAGAATACTTGAGGCTAAGTAATTTAGAAAGAAAAGTTTATTGTGGCTCATTTTTTCAAAGGCTGGCAAGCACAGCATTAGTGGCCTCAGTATGTGTCTGGTGAGGTTTCGTGGCAGAGGTCTTAACATGCAGAAGCAAGGGTGGTGTGTAGAAGAAAGAAAGGGACAGACGCATTAGATGCTTTATAATAACCCACTCCTATGAGAAATAAGCCATTCCTCTGTGAATTAACACAGTTTCTTGAGAAAGACATTAATACCTCTTAAAAGTTCCACCTTCAAACATTTCTATGTGGGCGAAAGAGGCAAGCAGCAGTAGACTGGCTGAGATAAACTGTGAATCCTCCCACTCAGGCCGTTGGTCTTAGGTTTCTTTTTCTTAAGGCTTGATGAGGTATTGTTTCCCTTAGAAGAGGCACTCAGTGGTGATTTGAACAGTCAGTTCCAGTAAAACATAGAGTGCATTATAAAATGTTGAGGGTAAGTAGGGTCCTGTGGTAGAGTGAGAAGACCTTCCAGAGTCAGGCTGGCCCATGAGGGGAAAGGGATGGATGGCCCAGGCAGAGGCAGGTTAGCAGGCAGCCAGGGAAAAGACAAACCCAGAGAGAGTCAGGATGACCCAGTGAAGGACAGGATAGGATAAAGCCTGGGACTGAGGACTAACACAATGCCAGGGCCCAGGATGGGCACCGGATGACCAAGGCCAGCCCTTGGTGGCCCAATGAACAACAGCCCAGTGTTAATCTAGTGGGATCCTCCTGTCCAGGATGTGATTAAAACAAGTAATAGATAAACCAGTACCACCAAGCCTGTATTCAGGCCCCTCTGAAGAGTACCTTTGTTTTGCTTGTGCTAATAATTTTAGAAAAGTTATAATTAATGGTGCTTGCAAAAGTACACTTGTACGTACCTGGGTTCCTGTAGGCTCACTTCTAGTCAAACTTTCCACTTGAAACCCTGTAGGTTGACCTCAGCTTGGCCCAAGGTGGTCTGTGATATAGTCATTAAGATCCTGTGGCAACCTGTACAGGTCCCCTCTCAGCGCTGGAAGATTTTGCTTTCGCTCATTCCTTTCTTGACTCTCTGCTTCGTTGTTCTTCCTTGGCTGAGAGAACTCACTAGCTGGACAATTAACAATTGGAAATCATTTTTCAATATGAGTTTTGGTAGGGACAAACCATATAAAAACCATAGCATATGGGGACTGGGATAACATGATTTTCAAATATGTGTGGAAAAACAATAGGCAAGAAAAGCCAAGATATTCCTGCCAAGGAAGGACAAGGTTGGAGGACCTTGAATTTATGAAAAAAATTTTATTATAACATGACAGTAATTAAGATCAGTCTTGTGTGTAAATGTTTAAAAAAATAGGCCAGTGGAGAAAGAGAGCCTAGAGACAAACTCACAGTTTAAGACAGCATTGGCATTAAAGGTCAACGAGTGAAAGTATTGACCGCACAGGAATGTACCAAGACAGTTCCTCCTCAACAGAGAAAGTGCTATCTCATCTTACCCAGTTGCTCTGTCACAACGTGGATCACAAGTAATAAAAATGTATTAATAAGATATACGAATATATTGATACATAATTAGAATATTTAATATTCATCAATGACATTGTAAAAAACTTATAGGTAAAACACAAATAATACCAAAGGCGAAATGAACTTCGTACTTCATGTGAAGGAATACATGACTAGTACGTGAAGTTTTTAAAAAAAATTTCATTAGCAATGATGACAGTGCAAAGTGAAATAATGAGACCCTATAGTTAGCATATTGGTAGAAGTTAAAAGTCTACAAGTCAGATGTGATGGCGCACACTATTAATCCCAGCACTCTGGAAGGCTGAGGCAGGAGGATTGAAAGCTTCAGCACAACTTGGACAATTGAGTGACTTAATGAGACCCTGTAGGTCAGTGTAAAAGCCCTGGGTTCAATTCCCAGTGCATAAAAATAAGCAAAAGTCTATAACATTTTGTTTTAGTAGGAATGTGGAGGAAAGTGGGTTCATACAATTAATTTGAAAATTAAAATAGAACCTCTTTAGAAACCAATCTTTATAATTTAATAAAGGATGTATGATTACCTGTAACATAGTAATATGCGAGAGAAATGCCATATGCTATACATATGTACCAAGACACTTGCAAAAAGATATGTACATATTGTTTATAATAGCAGAAAAGTGGAAACACCTCACATCCATTGTCAGAATGGATAAATGAATTTTGAAGTATTCATGAAGTGCAGTATTATATAGTGGTGCAAATAGATATGCTACAAATATGTACATCATCACAAATCAATCTTAAAAACATAATAATCAGTGAATGAATCAAGGCATGGGTTATGTCCAATAGAATTTCACTGAGAAAACAAAACATAACATGCAAAATCAAATAACATATTACTTGGAATAAACTATGGATAAAATAGAGGAACGATGTGGAGCACATTCAGAATGGTGTTTTGCCCCCTCAGTGTGTGGTACTGATAGGAATGTCATCAGGGAGATGGTTCCAAAAATAGTGATAATGTTATTTTAAGGTCAATATTCACTGTGTAGCAATTTGTTTGGTTGCTATTTTTCACTCACATGTTATATTTTTCAATGAATGCTTATTTCAAAAAGAGAAAAATCTACTTAATGTTAGAGGATTCTTTCAATAACTCCAGTTACAATAAGTCCTGCTATTACAATTTGTTTAGGATGAAAATCACATGGGTTCCATATGCAATTAATATTTTGTATTGTAGTAGCAAGTAACAGTTGAGCTCAAACTCAGCACAGTGGTATACACAAGGCAGAGGAATCCCTGTTGTCTGCAAATTCTTTCTCTGTTTCAGTTCAACCCTGTACTCTGTCTTGGGTGAACTAATTGAATGATTTTCACCGGTATATTTTTACGCTTCTCCATCTAGAAGAGGCTTAACCTTTTCTTATACCCTTTCTCATGAAGAAGTATTTACCTATCATTATTTAAAAAGCAAAGTGTCACATTTATTATAGTATTTCTTTACTTTGTTAGATATTTAACATATCTTTGAGCCTGCAAATATTTTTTAAATTAAAATTATTGTATCATTACTATGAAATCCACTATAAGTTTTGAATTAGTTTTAGTGACTCAACATCCTTTTCTCTTAAAATCTTAAATTTCTCCCTTACAATTGTTACTTTTAATTGTCTGATATTATAGAATGTGAGGCATTTTTTTTTCTCCCAGAGAAAAGCATATATCATGTTTTCTCTGTGTCTGTGTTGGTTTTGGTCAAATTTAGTTCTACACTGTTATCCTGTATCTTCACAACTGGGGCTTTTGAAGGTGATTGGATTATGGAGGCTTATGAGTGACCAGACCTAAAAAGGTGGGGTCTGGTCAGAAGAGGTGGATCTATGGACATGAGCCAGAAGGGTATATCTCCCTTCCCAGCTCCACCCATGATGCTCTCTGCTTCCTGTCTGCCATGAGGTGAGCAGCTTTGCTCCATCGAGGCCCTTCTATGCAGATTCTCTTTGGAGCCTGCTGACAATGCAGGGACTGACCCTTCTAAAATGAATGCTGAAGTAAATTTCTCCTCCTTTAAATTGTGAACATCAGTTATTCTGTCCCAGTGACAAAGTGGCTAAGACATACATAAAGATAGTTTTTAAAGTACATGTACAATCCTATGGTCTGATAAGTTGAGTGAAGTACAAATTCAGCTAACTCAAATGTGATCCAAAGTGCCAGAAAGCCTGCCTATAAATAAAGTTTAAATTACTAGCAGTCAAGGGCCTACAGAATGTTGACCAAACCTACTGTTTCAGTCTCTTCTTGCTCTGGTTGTCTTCCCTCACCTCCCCTTCATCCACTCTTAATTTTACCATGCTAATCCCTTCTTCATGATGCTGACAATGTTAACTTCCTACAGTATAAATTGTATCAAACAAATCATTAATGTTTCTACATAGCTAGTGAAATTAAGTATATTCTTGCACAGTGCCACATTTTCTTTAGTATATAATCCTAGCTATCATTTAACACATTTTCCTGGCTATTACTACACTTTAGTTACCTGTAATAGTCATAATTCCTTAAATGTACAAGATATTTCCACAGCTTGCTTCATATCTTGTCTCAATTTGCAATGCTACAACTATGCTTTGCCTCCATTTGTTCCAGTCCTGTATTTCTGTATTCTACATTTATCCGTCATCACGGTGGAAAGAGGCCCATATCTGAGGTGTAGGTGGCCCATATTTTCATATTTGTGGAATAAAGAAGGTTTGTTGGTCTGATTCTTTATCATGCAATCTTCTGTGTGTGTGTGTGTGTGTGTGTATATAGTTTGCATATTTTGTTTTTTCATAACAATTAAAGTTTTAGGCTTAGTATTACCACTTATTAAATATTCTTAGGCAAGTAACTTAATTTCTTTAAGTCATAGTTTCCTCCTCTGTAAAATACGGACAACAACTTGACCTAACTCACAGGGTTTTTTCATTGTTGGTGACAATATAAATATTTAGTTAATTACCGAGTACTGCATACATGACAGATGTAACTATTATAATTAATAAAATTCTCAATAAATATTGAAATTTAAATTTGAGGTCAAACATCAACTCCCTAACAATTTTTTTTCTTTGTGCAATTAATTTTGTCTTTTATTCCGTTCAGTCACTATGTCATCCCTATGAAGACAATTTCCTTTATTGCTACACCTCAGCTTCTGGAAGGCGTTGTCAAATGCACGACTATTGATATCAAATGTAGCAACTTGCATGAGGGTTGGCATAGGTTAAGTAGACTGTATAGATTTATTGAATAGATAGCCCTTTCATTTTTTAAAAAGCGCAAGAATTTATTTAAGAAATTGTCTCATGGCTAAGCATTTAATTAGGGAAGAATTATCTTTATCACTCTCATTAACAGTGACTGAAATTTCATGAGATACCTAGTTGTGTTTTAGACACTTAATGGTTAGTCAAGCATTATCAAGAATTGCATTAGTTATTATTTAAGTAATCACTACTCAGAATAATATGCCAATTGAAAATATACTTACTTGTAACATGGTTAAGTCACTCTTTTTTTCTTAAACCATATTCATAAGAACTTAATTAATTTTGTTGTTAAAATCCAGAGCACACACAACCAAAAATCAGAGCCAGGACAATGCAGTCAGACTGATTAATCCTGCAGTCTATATTTTTACCTTTCTGTGGTTTAATCTACATGTATGAAGTGAGGCTAACATAGACCCTAACTCATTTGACTGTTTGACAATTCACAATTCAATAAATATCAACCTTTATCAAAGTTTGTGGCTCATATACTAACAGGAGATACTGTTACTTTTAGGATTTTTTAAATTAATAGTACATATTTATAGTACACAATAATTATATTCCTAGTGGGGAGTTGGTACATATACATACTACATCTTTTTTCTTTTTAAAATCCTATTTTCCTTCCCTCCTTACCCATCTACCCACTGTTGATCCCTTTTCATTATTTTTTACATGTTTAAGCATATAATGTTTATAAACATTACATTATTATATTCCCTGTGTTGAGTTGGTACATGTACATAATGCATCTTAGGAGTTTTGCAATTGGTGTTTTTTATTATAAATATCTTCATATACCTTCTGAAGCTCAAAGAAACAGAGTAATACACGCACACACACATGCACGCACACACAAAAGTTTTCTAACATATACTTCATGAAGCCTTATTTTGACATCTCTTCCTCAGATGAAGACATTCATCTACCAAAAGCTTAGAAGATTTAACTTCTCAGAGGTACAGATGGAGTTGGAGACTATAGAACCAAATACCTGGGAGAAAGGGAGAGGAGGAAGGGAGAAAACTGGTTTTCTACAACTTCTCTCAGTGTACTTCTTGGTAAAAGAGCCTGGATCTTGAATTAGAAGATGAGGACAAAATCCAACAAAACATAGGTTGCAACAGTATGTTAACTACTTAGCTTTATAAAAAATTTGTCATTTGGGTATAATCATTTTAGTTGAAAGCACGAGAGTTCATAATTTTGATTTAGTACCTTCTAGTTTTTAAAAATAAAGATCTGCTTGTCTTTTAAACTGCACCTTTTTAGTTCATCAGTTTCTGGGGGACTACCCAGTGTGGAGATTCTTGCTTGGGGCTTCTATGCCACCGGTAGCCGTATGGGCTCATGCACTGTTTTATGAAATCCAGTGCCTATTTTTACTAGTCTCTCTCTTTTTTTTTTTTGGATTTTTGAGACAGGGTCTCACTGTGTAGTTAAGACTGACCTGGAACCCAGGCTGGTCTCGAACTCACAGTGATCCTCCTACCTCAGCCTTCCCAAGTGCTGGGATTACAGGCCTGCGCCACCACACCCGGCTAATCTCTTATTTAAAATTGGTTTTGGCATTAGGATGTATGTCCCTCCTTTTGTTCCAGTTACCTGTGTTTTTATTTGATTTTTTCTCTGAATAGGGTCCAAGGTGGCTGTTTCTCCTTTCAGCCATGTTGAATCCTCTTGAGCTACTTGTCTTTCTAAAAATGGGCTTCACTGATCTATGTTCATTTGTGGAATTCAGGAATCTTCAATGGCAGCACTCTGTTTACTGGTGTATCTTCTAGAAAACTGATTGGAAAAGAATTAATTGTTGTATCTTCCTAATACTAGAATTATTTGTCCTGTTAACTGGCATGGTCCCAGGTTCCATTAATTGAGAACTTGCATGTAACATTAGTTACATTCCTTATTTTAAGTCCCATTTTCTCGTGTTACATTTAGTAAAATAAATGAGATATCTAGTTGCTTGTTAACTGTTATCTGAGGATTTAAAAAAAAAATCACACTTCACTCTAATTTTATACTTCCCCAGATAATATTGAAATAAACCAGTTCTGTATAATTTAGCCTTAGATAAAAGCACCAGTATGTTTGGAACAAATCTAATTCTATTTTGTTGAGCTGCCCAAATAAGTAAAAGCATTTAAATGTTACTTCTTAAGTGTAGTATGACTTAGGATACTGGAAGCTGCCCAGAATATATAAAAAGTAGAATAATTTATATTTAATTGGTCCAAACCTACCTTTCCTAGGTCAATAAAAAGAGAAACCAGCAGCATTAATCAAGATAAAATTATCAGCTGATTAATCAGTGTTCTAATTGCTGCATAGTTCTTTACCTTTTCCATTTTAATTACTAAGCCTCATTGTCTTTTCCATATGGCTAACATGTATTCACAAGTGTGCTTTATCTCTTAGCACAATCATTTAGATAAAATATACTTTCTAGAAATGAAATATCAAATGTAAGAAATTGTTACTGCCTTTTAAGAATTTACCCAAAAGGCATAAATAAACTACTAGATTATATGAGAAAGAAATGAGAACCGCATAGATGTTTAAGCAAATGATGTTAGCGAGCAATACAACTATGATTATGAAACTAAGCTTTATGAAGCTGTAGCTCTGAATCCAAGTTAAACATAGATTAGGAAAACAGATAGGAGATTTCAAGAATTAGTTGTTTCAGCGAAGGCCTGATAATTCCCTTGTACATGAATTTATTAGGAATCTATTGACTTCATGGCAGGGTTTGTCAGCCCCAGCCCTGTTAATATTACGCACTGCAGAATGTTTTATAGCATCTCTGGCTTCCATCAACAAATAGCAGAGGCAGCACCTCCTCAGCCCCCAACAGCTACTTTTTCTAGACATTTACAGATGTCTCCCAAGAGTCAAAATCATCACCTTCATTGAAATTCACTGATTTTGCTGGCTACAATTTAAAGGACTTATTTTAAAACAGACATGTTGTGCAATATGACACCCTTGCCAGGTGAACTGAATATTTTTATAGGTCAAGTATTTTTATAGGAAATTTTTTGATGTACAAATCCTCAGATACTTTTGATGATATAATGGTGCCGATAATCATCAAGATGACAGCAATAAGTAATGTTCCCTGAGCAAATCTATGTCTGTCACTGCATGAAAGTATCAGCAAGCATTACTTTATTTAATCATTGTAGCAGCCTATAAGGTAGGCTCAGTTGTTAACACCACTCTTGCAAAGTTTAGAAAGTTTAAATAGTATCCAGGTTTAAATAAAGGCCAACATAGGCCTTCCTTGCTCCATTTAACAGTGTGTGAATCAAAATGACTATCTTTGAAAAAGACTTTCATTCCTAAGTAAGCGATAACCTTGTGCTTTCTTTTCTGAAATAGTTTAGAATGCTGCTTATATTTTCAATTTTGTAAATGACTGAGGGAATCAATGAGAAGTATTTGGGCTGTATTTGAGTGCTACCAGATAATTATCTTGAAATTCCAATGTGGACCTGTTTGGAGTTTTGGCAAAATGAGCTTTATAATTATTTAATCATAATTGGAGTATACTTTTCTCTGAAATGAAAAATATTTTCTGAAGTTTTCCTCTCTCCTTTCCTTCTAGCTTTTATCTTCTTTCCACCTGACCATTTTTTCTTTCCTTTTCAATTCTATATAAGCATTATTTCCATTATATATTGTATATGCTAGAAATTAGAAAAATTATTGCATTAAGCCATCATGTAATTACTTGAGCACTGTTTTATTCTATTTTTGTGATCTAATGCACAAATGTGAATACCAATTGGCAAAGACCTAATTGTAATTTTTAGCTACTTTGTCCAATTTGAAATATTATATTTCCTCACCTATATGAACATAACATTTCTACTGCTGATAAATATTATTGTTTTAAAAATTTAGATATAGGCTTAGATGACAATATTAGATATATCAGTTCTAGACTTTCAATTATATGTAACTCCCATTTTCAGAGAAAAAAGAAAATAGGACTAGTTTAGTATGGCTTTTCTGTAGGTGTTCTATTATTAAAGTTTATTCTAGAGCACATGCTATATTTAGGATCAGGAACCTTGAATGGAAATAGTCAACACTGTATCTATAGTGATTCGACTGTGATAATTTCCTCATTATTTTTTAAGTGTATCACAATAAAAATACTTGTTGATTTTTATTCTTTGTAGAGGAAGGTGATATTTACAAATCCAGGAGAGAGATGGGATCTATAATGTGTATATGCAATATGAAGAATTTTCATGACCACAACATTTAGTACAATGTTCTATGGTCCTTCAGTGTAATGCTATTGGAAAATTAATATGCTTTCTCTCTAAATTATAAGAGCAAATCATATTTAGAATGATCATTTGTTGACCATAATGGTAGACCTGGCTGGTTACTGAAGGTTCCCTCAATGCAAGGAATTAAACTACTATTCCTAAATGAGTATGGCAATAATGCTCAGCATGTTTTGTGGATGTCTGTATTGCCATTTTTGACCAGGACCTTGGACAAAGTGTGAGACTGTACAGGGATAGCATAGAGAATCATTGGATATTTCAGGTATGCACTATCATTGTATATTACAGTAGAGCCCACTCATCAGACATTGCATGTTCAGAAAGATAGAGAATAAAATAAACTAGGGGGTAATAAAGTATAAGACTTTCAATGGAAAAATGGTTAAAAAACATAGTTGACAATTCACAAAATAAAAATTTAAATTTAAGGAAAGCAAGACTATTCCTTTTGGTAAGCAAAGTATTGACAAGTAAACCACATGTATTTCTTATTCTTAGCTAAGGAACTCACAGAAATGATTAAAACGATAATAATATCCAACATGGGAATGCAAATTAATGTAACTTCCCCAGAGGACAGTGATAATGTAAATTTGCAAATGTAAATTTATTTAGGTTCATAAGTTTAATATTTAGGAATTTTTCCCAAGAATAAATGCAGGGATGTAAGTGTGCATAAATACTTAGCTTTAAGATTTTAGCTAATGTTATTTTATTTATAGTATGTCACCACTGTCCAGTACTGATAAATTAATGGACCTAGGCCTTGATCATCGGTGGCTGTCAGCATCAGAAGGACTCGTTAATCCAGTATTAGGTACCACATAGAAGGAGTACATAAACCAGCTGTGAAATATTCTTGCCGCAACAGAGAAGCTAAATCTGAACTAAATTCTAGGAAATTCAGTTGATAGAGGAGCACATTAAATAGTGATGGTGAAAGATCCAAAGTATGGAAAATTGTTTAGATTCATTGAGATTTTTTCCTCCAATAAATAAACTGCAAAGGAAAGAAAAGTAAGAGAGTTACAGAGGAATCTATTAAGCACTTGAAATATATGGATATTTTTAGATGTTGATTTTAACAATCTGGGGAGTGAGAGGGGAGAGGAGGAAGAAAATGGAGGAAAGAGGAGGAAATGGGAAGGGTAAAGGGAAATGGAATTTTAAATGATGGATATTTTATGGTGTGTAATGTTAAGGTAGTTAGGTTAAAAAGCTCTTATTTTTTAAGGACACATCATGAAATACGTACAGATGAAAAAAATGAGTGGATTTGCTTCAAACTAATTCAAGAATGGTATGGAAAATAAATGAGGGTACAGACAAAACTAGTGGGTTCACAGCAGGTTACTGGTCACAGATACATGGGAGTTTATTATATTAATCCTGCTTATAAACAACAATTCCAGTATGACATTGATTAAATAATTTATGATTTATCCATGAGATGAGATAATATAGAGCCATTATATTTTCTAGAAAGTTTAAAGATATTAAGACGTTCAAAATATTCATAAAACACCAAAAAATTTGAAAAGGCTACAAGGCAGGATATAAAGAGCAATCCCACGCAAATGCACAGAGTGGAATCTCAAATTAGTCAAATTAGTGGCAATTATTTCTGAGTTAGAGAATTATTAGTCATTTTAATTTTTTCCTCATAATTTTGGCATATTTTAAAAATGTCTACAATACATATGTGTATATTTGGTTACCAGATTTATAGCATCATTAAAAATGATGGAAAGAACAAATATAATTTAGAAAGCATTTATCCATAAACAATGAAGACAAAAACTTGATTATTCTTTAAAGGTAAGTTTTTAAAAATGTGAATAAAGAGCACACTCTTTTATAGGTTTATTTATTTATTATTCATTTAATTAGATCTCTTTATTTACATTTGCTTTGAAACACAGTCTCACTTAAATTGCTAAACTGGGCTTAAATTTGTGACCCTCCTATCTCAGCTTTCCAGAGTGCTCGGGTTACGTATGTGTCACAACAGCCCAGTGCTTTCCTTCTTCTGGAATCACCCAGGCAGCTCTATCTTTTAGTGAGGAACAGCACATGAGGTGGTGCCTGAAATGGCTTAGGGTCACTTACCTCTGTATTCTTATCCCAACCAACAGCCACAGAGCCTTTGATACGAACATTAAGATCACTTTTGTTAAAACCGGTGGTTGGTTTCCTTTGGCTTGGTTTTCTTTTTACTTGAAGGAATACCTAGTGATTAAGAACTAGTAGTAAAGTAGAGAGGAATCCACTGATGACAAAAGAACAGTTTGTTGTTAAAGGGAGCATCCAAGGAAAGAGAAATGCCACCTAAATCAGATAAGCATTTTAATGAGGGAGGTGAAATTTTTTCTGTGGGCACATTTACTTCCTTGCTCTTCAAGCCTTTGTTGAGCAACTATTTTGTGCCAGGCTGTCAACTTGGTAAACATTTTTAAATTGAACTTTTTAATCTTTTCAAATAAGATAGATTTCAAAACATTTTCTATCAATACAGATTCAATGTTACATTCACTCTAGATTAGTTATTGGTGCATTTGTCTCTTTCACACATTCCAGAAGGACTAGTCCTTATTCAGTTTTGAATTGAACATGGTAAGAAATGCAAACATAGGTAAAGGAAAGCAAGCTGTTTGTGCCAGGGGATGGGAGAGGGGCACAACCTTCCTTCCCCACCTCCTGGAAACACACAATGTAATGCATCTATGCACACATGAGTAACATTAATCTTTTAAATATGAACATATTGTATGTGGAGTATATTACGATAAATTAAACACAGAAATCTTTTTATTTGATACCAGTGTTTCTGAGACAAAACCCAGAATATTTACATGAGAGTATAACAGCTTACCCGAGGTGATGTTAGTTTTATTTCCAAAATATATTAAAACAAAGATATTATCTTACTTATTATTTTGCTTTATAACTTTTATCCCAGAATAAGAGTAATTTCTTTGTGATTTTTTTTTTTTTTTGAGACAGATACTTACTATGTAGTTCAGGCTGGCCTTAAAATCACTATGTAGCTTGGTCTGGACTCGAATTTGTGATCCTTCTGTCTCAACCTTTCAAGTGCTATGTTTACAGGCCTGCGCCACCGCACTTCCAAGAGTAATATCTTGACCAACTAATTTACTTGTTCTTATCTAATAATTCTATGAAAGTATAGCAAAAATGGCACCTGCTCCATTTACATTTTAATAAAATCATGAGTAATGTTCTTAATATAATAGAGATTTACATGCCTTATAACTAGAAATTTTAAGTAGAAATCTCCATCTGAGAAACTCAGGTAGCAAATACATGTTTTTGTATTTTCTGCAAGTTACATATTCTATGGCCAGTCTTAAATTTCTTTTATCATTCTAATTTATGTCCATTTTCATAGTTTTCCACATAAATAAGGGACTGAGTTTTTCTATGGTTATGAATAGAATACCTAAGATTAAGAGATGATTGGTTGGATTATAAGCACTTTTTTTTTTACTCTGTGAGAAATTTTGGTAATTCTATTATCTCTGTGTTTTAATTTCTACCCTAGTGCAAACCTTAGATCTAAGAAACATCTTCTTTGGTATTTTCACTGAATGTAAGGAATCTATTTAAATTACTTCGAAAAGGTTTAAAATACTTTGAACCTTAATGAAATAGGCAAGAGTTTCTTAGCATTGGTAAGAATCACATGCACTGTATCAACCTTCCTTTGATATTTTGGTGCAAACTCTGCTCACATGTGCATTAATTATGAACATAGCTTTCACACACTGGGGAAAAATAGAAGCCATACTTAGTTTGGTGCTTCAGTCTTTTTCTGAATTGAAGTTTGGTTTTGTTTGATTTCATATTATGGTCCATTTTCCTGACATGTATTAAATGTGCAGTGTTCCATTTATTGCATTTGGAGATATTATTCTAGGATCATATTTCTGACCACTTAAGGAAGAACATAAGTAGATACAAGTACTGTGAACACACTGGTCATTGAACACACCAGACCAGAATGTGAGCAGGTTGTGGATAAATGAGGAAGACGTACCTTTGTTTCAATATTTATTAAGGATTATTTCTAATGAAGTGTTCTATCGAGTGGAGATGCTCTTTTTCTTCCTCTTCATAATCTCTTCAGTGGGCCAAGTTTCACTCTCTGACAGTATCTTCATCATTTAGAGGCGTTGGAAAAAGAGCGAAGTCCTCTCATTGGTAATTGTTTTCCATGCTGTGATCCAGTAGAAATGCACTCACGTGATCCAGAGAAAAGGTAGGGAAGGTCTGCTTGTAGTACCTCTTGATGGGTCTGTGAAACCTTGATATAGCTGATAAAAATCTAGGGAGCACAAAAGTATGTGTGATAAGCTTGGAAAATACGATATTGGCATCACATGACCTGAATTTCCAAGTTGAAGAAATGAAGAACTTTGCATCACACTAAACCACAGATTCTCTCCCCTCCCTGCAAAAAAACCTCTCTGTGTGCCATGGGATTTGTCTAGCTGGGCCCAGAATGGCTGTGCTCAGCCCGTGCAGAGGACAGTGGAGGTCCCTTCATTGCCACCCTAGGTTCTGCAAGCTATGCCAACTTAATACAATAGCTACTGTATATTTAAAACCTCATTATTGAAAACATCACTTATTTTAGTAATAAATATGCAGTTACCTCGTTGCAAGCTGATTTTCAAAGTGATTTCACATTATTTTCTCACATTATCCTCCTAGCAGCTCTGTCAGATAGATAGCCCGTGCCTGCCTGTTGGGCTCCTGGACCTTGCTCTGGACGTCCCCTCTCTTACACTCTTCATTATTCCATCTTTACTGTCTTCCTCTGTGTTGTCTTTGCCACGCTTTATATAAAATGTTTACATCAGTCTTGTTTCAGCAAACAAACAAAACATTATTTCCCATTTCAGTAACATCCGTCTTTATTATCCTAATACTTTCACTATTCCTACCTGCTGTTTCTTCTTGGACCTTTACAGCCAAGACCAGCACAGCAGCCTCACTGGGCTGCCTTTCTTCCATTCCCTCTTCCTTGAATCTTTCAGCCTATTGTAAATTTGCTTCAGCATTTGACACTGAGACCCATTCCTGCTTTCTGCCAACTCTCTCCTGTCTTCTGAACTTCGTCTCACCTTCCCAGCTCTGCACAACCTAATCGGAGGGCCCTTCCTCCGAAACTGTATTTTTCTTCCAGCCCCTATATGTTATCACATACATAGCCATTCTTAGTCTTTCCCTTTCTCCTTCCTTCCACACCTCCCGCCTATAAACACACAAAAGTGAACCAATTGCCAGTGCATTCTACTGTTTCTTCTTTAAAATCTATGTCCAACCTTCCTTAACAATATGGTGAGCGTGCCCTCTGTTCAGGCCAGCATTCTAGGTCAAGCCTGGGACTCTTGCCAGCTTTTGGCACGTTCATTCTTCAGCAACATACATTTTATTACTCCTGGATGCTTAAAACTCTGTCAATTATAATTTGTTATGAAAACAGTTCAGCACCATTTTCTCCCTTCATCTTCACTAGCCTTACACAGTGAGTCTCATCTTGCATCTCTGTGGCCCCACACCGCTTGGTATCTTTGGCTCTGATTTTAATTTCTTCTAAATATCTATACTCCTGTTACGGTAGTGGTATTTTTTATGTTTACCCAGTTAAAACTCACCTATTTTTTAACCACCTTTCAGTTCAAAGTCCTAAGTCCTGAATAGCATACATTAGGTCCTTTTTATCTGTTTCAACCTCTTTTTCTCACTCTATCCTTCCCTACTTCCCCTTGTTATCTGATCTTGTAGTTGAAGTTCTTAGGATGCTCTTTCCATCCTTCCTGTCTGAAATGGCCTTGACCTGGACTGAATAGTGTTTCTAAAATTCATGTTCACCAGGAACCTTAGAACATTTCCTTCTTTAGCAAAAAAAAGATTTTAAAAAATTGTATAAATTTAAGGTATACAATATAGTATTTTGATATAATAGGAAAATGATCACTATAGTCAAATAAATTCACATGTCCAACACTTGACAAGGTAATCTTTCCATGTGTGAGTGGGAAAAACACCTTAGCACCTTGCTATTATTCTCTTAGCAAATTTTCAGTATGCTCTATAATATTTTTGTCAATGGTCTTCATGCTGTACATTAGATCTCTACACCAATTTCACTTACTTAAAGCAACTTTGTATCCTTTGACCTAATTCTCTCAATTTCCTCTCTTGCCTTGCCTCTTGTAACCAGCTGTTCTATTCTCTGTTACTTGATTTTAAACATTGCACATAGAAGTGAAATGGCACAGTGTTTCTCTTTCTGTAGATTTGTCTAATCTGTGGATTATGTCTTACAGCCCAGTGTCTCCGAGGCTCATCCAAATCACTCATCCATATGCATATCACCCGTTAATGGGTGAGTATTCCTGTGTGTATGTGTGCGCCGTATGCACACTTTCTTCATCCATTAATGGGCACGCTACAAGTGCATAGTTAAAATGAAATCATACTAGGTTAGGGTGGCCTTCAATCCCGTATGACTGTTCCTTTTAAGAAGAAGAAAGGACATACAGAGATCCAGACAGACCATGTGAGGACACGTCTGTCTCCTAGACAGAGGAGGAGACCATGTGAGGACAGATGCAGAGCCTGGAGGAATGGGCTGCAATGGTTTAAATCTAAACATTTTCCCTGAAGTGTTGGAAAGTGACTGGGTCATGCAGGCACCACACTGCTTAGTGGACTCATCCACTGACAAGTTCAGTAGCTGAACGTGTTGTTAGGAAGTGGGGCCTTCTTGGAGGTGGGTTCCTGGGGGCATGGCATGGAAGGGTATGTTCTCCTCCCCAGCTACTCCTTTCTTTCTGCTTCCTGGCTTCCTTAGGTTGAGCAGTTTTCCTCTGCCATGACTCTGCCTTGCTGATTCTGCCTTGCAGTCAGCTGATTATGCAGAGATCTAGACCCCTGAAACTCTAAACCAAAATAAACCTCTCCTCTTTTAGATTGCGGGTGTTGGCTATTGTGTCTCATCAGCAGACAATGGCTAATACATGGGTCTACAAGTCAAGAATCCCAAGGGTTTTTAGAATCACTGGAAGCTGGGATGGAAAGGCATGGGATGGATTCTCTTCAGAGGCTATAGAAGGAATCAACTTGGCCAACATATAGATTTCGGACTTCTAGCCTCCAGAACTGAGATAAATAATTTCTGTCATTTTCAGCCAGCTAGTGGGTGTAATTTTTTGTGGCAGTTCGAGGAAAATAAGTTGTTGTCCCCAAACTCATTTCCAGTGGAAATAGCCTTCAAGACCTCCCATGCCTTGGTAAGGAACCAGTTTCTGGGCATCATCTACCTCTCTGTTCTATTGTTGGGTTGCAGCCACTATCTCCACTACCTAGTGAGCTTCTGGAGAGCATTCCATAAACCATTGTGTTCTCTCAGCAGTGCTCAGCAGTGCCTGGCAGGAACTGGAATGGCCTTTCTTTTTCTGGGGGGTGGGGGTAATTATGTCACTTAAATGACAGATTTCTGATGTGGGTTATCACACATTCCTTTTAGTCTTTGCATTTTGCTTTGCTGCATTTTGTCTTTAATGGTAGACCTAATCAAGGTATCCAAGTGTGCTCCTGATTGTCATTTTTATTTTGAGAGACCCTAATGAATAGCTGGTTGTAGTTGAGGAACAAAGTGCTGCAATCCATTGAAAATCCCGTGTGGCCGCTTGTTAATGCTTCAGGTTAGAGAGCTGGCTTTGCAGATGGAAGGAAGAGCCTTATGTGTGGGGAGTGGGCTGGGCTGCTGGGTGATAATGGCGACAGTGAGAACATTCAAGAGGAACTTCAGCACATCTATGGGCTTTGTGTGCTGAGTTGCTGAATGAGAATAGTGGCATTGCAGGCAAAAGGTTTTTTTTTTTTTCTTTGTACATTGGGGTCATGGATGGGACTCCTAAAGCAACAGGGTAGTTAATAAATGAAAAACAGGAAAACGTTTGTTTAATTTTTTTTGGCTCGTCATGGGAGTTTTCATAAAGAAATGTAGATCCAAAGGAACAGGCACTCCTGTGCATTTTCATGCCCAGATTTGATGAAGAAAGTACGATGCCAGAGACATGATTGGACAAAAGGTTCTTGACTTGGTGGTAAACTAGAGGAACCTACTAGCATGTTAGTTTGTTTAGATCTTACTTTGTGCTCTGTTTCTCCAGAGATAGGAATGCTTTATTTCTTCCACCTTTCAAGTGAGCTTCTTATGACCTTGTTCATGGCAGAATTGTGAGAGAAAGGTGTACACAACCTTCCTGCTCCTACTGTTTTCTCAGATGCAAAAGTTTCATACTTAAAGGGAGCTTGTCTTGAATCCCATCACTAAAATACCTGAAATAAGTTCTTGAGACTTGGGCAACCCCTGCCCCCCCAACTATGGATTGAACACAGGGCCTTTATACTGAGCCATATCCTCGGCTATTAAAACATTTTTTAATTAAATTTTTTAAAGACAAGACCTCACTAAGTCCGTAGGTTGCTCACTTGAGGCTTGAACTTGTGATCCTCTTGCCTGAGGCTTCCAGAGTGCTGGGATTCCTTTTTACTTTTAATGGCTTCATTTCTATGCCCACCTTCCACTCCCCAAATACTGTTTCCCTCCTTGTTCTACTCCCTACACACAGACAGTTGAATTTTATCTGCTTCTGAATGTTCCTCAAATATTCCAATTTCCTTCCCATAATTGACCAATCTTTGCTGAGTATCATTTCATTCTTCTCTTATAGATGACTTAGAAGTAAAAAATGAGATGAAAATTATTTTTGCTGTTACCAAGTCTATTCCCTTTTGATTCATCAAAAGACAAAATTAATCTTAAAAATTCTGAATTTAATGGTTCCATCATACATTCAGAAAAATTAATCTTGCAAAAAAGAATACACATCAGTATTTGATGAGAAACTAAAGGCCAAGTTTGGAAATTGTTCAAGTTTTCTATGAATATTCATAAATAATTAGCTGGCACCTCAATTTAGAACCTAACAACAGTTCGTTTCATTTTTTAAAAAAATCTGCTGAGGTCTCTCGCTGGGTCTCTCCTCGAGGTAACTACGAATCCCTGACGACAATAACCCTGGGCGGACAGGCAGACATACAAGCATACCCTTCCTTCAAAGGACTGTCGGCCGGGCGCGCGGGGTACTCTGCTTCTTCCTGCTCCCAGCCTTTTCCTTTTGGGGGTAAATTCCCTTTTTCCACATTTCTTACTAAAGGTGCAAAAACACTGCAGTAGAAGAGGCAGGGAGAAAGGAATCTACCCCAAAGCAAATGGTGAAAGCCTGTATTTCTGTATTCTCGTGGGATTTTCAGCTTCTCCAGCAGCCAAACACTTAGCCCTGCGAAGAATACAGAGACTGCAAACCCCTTAGAATAAAGAAATAAAAAATAAATAAAAATAAAACCCTCCAGGAACTGGGTCTGACCTGGGAGAAAGGGACCCCTGCTCTTGGTGGGAAAAGGCTGTGGAGAATAATCGGAGCCCTGGGCTGTGAGAGGGAGGGAGGCCGTTCGGGGCCTGCCCCTTTTGTCTCCTCGCTAGTACGGGCTGGAGGATGGAAAAATTGTGGACAAAGGGCCTGAGGAGGGCGGAGGGTAGGGTATGAACTCTTCAGGCAGCTGCTTGCAGCGCTATTTACCATCCCATCTTTCTGCCCAGTCCTCGGTCCAGGTCCCAGCCGGTCCCGAGCCGACAGCGGGGTAACACTGCCATCTAGCGGCCACTGTCTCCTGGGCGCTGGCTGTCTGCGCCCTGGGCTGCCTTGCTCCCTCTCTTCCTCTCTCTAGCGCTCTCTCCCTTGCTCTCTCTCTCTCTCTCTCTCTTACACCTCTCTCTCTCTCTCTCCCTCTTTTTTAAAAAAGGTTTTTATCCCGTTAAGGAAAAAAAAAAACCTGGCTCTTGGAAAACAACCAACTCTGCTGGAACTCAGAGATAATAATCAGTTTCTCTGGGCTTGTGAAATTGGCTCATTAAGCGTGCTTTTTAACAGAAAATATTGGAAGCGATTAAGTCTGCTTTACTGAGTGGGCATGAAATGGCCAACCTTCGGCCACCCACAGCTCCTAGGTGCCTGGCGCCGTTTTATGCATGCAGCGTAATGTCTTTACTTGAAGTGCTGTTTATTCATCACCTGCTTATTTATCTCTTTGCATTTGGCAGGCACATCGATCAATGTTAAACTGTCACACAAGGTTATTTTTCTTTTACATAACAGTAGAGGCCCAAGGTAGTGGCATATTAAAAGTAATAACTTTCTAACTTGTAGCTCAAGACGACAGCCCCCTTTTTACCCGAATACATTACAGCAAGGAGCTCCTCATTCCAGTCTTCCTCCCCCGCTACCGTAGCACTCAGCTCTTCCAAGGTCAAAGGCTCCCTTCCGCCCAGCTGCCCTCCCGTTTTGCTCGCCACTCGGTTTCCAGTCCACCTCTGGTTATCTCCAGCTTTGAGTCTGATAAGCCCGCGAACATTCTGTCCCCCTGGTATGCGCGTCCGGCTTGTCCCTCTTCCTCGTGACATTTCCCCCTTTGCATAAAGTTGCGGGCCCGGAGCTCTGGACCAGGAGTAACAAAGCTCCTTCGGGGAGTGGTGAATACTGGGAGGGCCTGCTTCCGTCCTTCGCTGTAAATGCGGTGGGATGTTGCTCCTTTTTATTTGGCTCAGAGTTTTAATAGACGACAACCACCGTAGACCCACTGCGGGAGGCGGGGGGGGGGCACCCCAAAGCCACAGAGTAGCTTTGAAGCAACTGGTGCTGATCAGGGCTTTTAAGTTGGGTTGTCTCCCCGCTCCGCGCTTTGGGCTCAGGTTGGTTTGTGTCACTTTCAAACTCCTCCCAGTTTGTGATGCCTCCCTCCTTGGCAACAGGCCAAACAAGCTTTCTTTGTACAAACAGGTTTTCTTTTTCTTTCTTTTCTTTCCTTTCCCCACCTCCAGTATAGCCTGAAAATGCCTACAGATAGAATATCAGATCTCTTTAGTGTCGAATTTCAAAGTGGCCCTTAGAATTCCTTCCTGCCCTTGATCTCTCCTTTTGGGTTTCAGCTCAGACATGGACTCTGCGGCTAAATCTGTCTGGACAGTGGCTTTCTGATACAATGCTTTGATAATCTTGGGTACACAGGAATTAAATATCTTAGCATAGTGCACATTGATGCACAACTATTCTTGTAACATAAGGTACCTGACCAACCTGACAATCTGTCTCTGGATGCACCAAACTAGCTCAGCTAGGAACTATGAGGAGTAGTTAGAGAAAATATGGTTCCTGCTTTGAGGCTCACAAGGTTGGCATTGAACCTGGTCCACCTTTAAAATTTTTTTTTTCTTTTTATTGAGTTTGTTGGTGCAATCTAGGTATACAGTACAGTTACATTCATCATTGGGATCTTGTACCTTTACATAACAGGTCTTGGTTCTCATTTTTTCCCTTTGTCCCTGCCCTCCCTTCACCCCCTCCTCCCCTCCCCATTTACAAACACTTTATTTCCATTTTCTCATATTTTTTCTTTTCCCTTGTTCCCTTTCCCCTACCCTTCCCACTTTCCCTATACCTTTAGCCCCTTTCTTCCTATTTCACATTGTTAATTATCCCATTAGGATCTTGTGTACTATTATAGTTTTTCACACCAGAGAAACTATTCGGTATTTACACATGTGTGACTTATTTATCTCACTTAAGAGTATATCCTCAATATGTATCCATTTTGATTTGGTTACACATTCCTGTGAAAAGCAAGATGGTGGAGTGCGATCTATGGTGATCTATTTTTTGTCATGGGCAGCATGGGTCTAGAAAATAGCACACCCATTTAAAAAAACACAGCCCAGCCTGTGTCTATGTGCCTTAGGATCAATATTTGCATTAAGGTGCTTTAAATGCATGTGGCTCGGAGGCTGACCATTCTTTCAACCTGACCTGCTGCATTGATTAGGGCCAGTGATAGAGGGGGAAAGAGCAAACCAGGCGAGGAAAGAATTAAAAAGAAAAATAGAAGAAAAGGAAAGCTGTCGCTGAGTCCTGTAGAAGATATACTTCAAACCACTTCTGGATGCCGTGTTTACTCAGTAGCCTAATCTGTGGGAGAACACACCCTTTCCATGTCTCTCATAGGCTATTTTTGTCTCTCACAAAATAACAAAAGGCTGTGTAGTTATTCTTAAAATTGAGTTAACTCAATGGTTTACGATTAACAGGAGCCATGAGTGTCCAAGGCACACTTTGGCTTTAGCTACTTAAAACATTTATTTTTGCCTCCATTGTCCATATTTGTGAGCTACAGTTACCTAGTTAAATTTTATTAATTAGCTAGAAATGGTGGCACACCTGTACTCCTAGAGGCTGTCAGGAGGAATGCCAATTTGAGCATAACTTGGGCAAATTAACAATTTAGCAAGATTCTGTCTTAAATAAATAAATAAATGAATGGGTCAGGAGTGTCTCAATATACTGTGCTCAATCCTCAACACTTTTTAAAAAATTAATAATTATAACTGTCACCTACTGATTTATACCAAATTTTGCTAAGTGTTTTGAAGGTTTCCCTTAAATTAATTCTTTAAAGCAGCTTATGCAATGGTCATCCCGATCACATTTTCACAACTGACCTCCAAGGATGGCTTATAACCACCCTTACATCAAAGCATTAGCAAACTCCATATCTTCAAATCTAGATCTGTAGTTCCAGAGCCCAGGCTCTTAACCATCATGCTGGGTAAAGCTGAGTTGGAAACTGTTTTCCTCTACTGGGGTGTGTTAACAGAGTGAACATTGTACTTAACAGTGGTCCGTGTGCAAAGAGATATGATGTCCACTTTATCAAATTGTTACCCATTGTATTGCCCCAGGCATTTCATTTATATGGAGCATAAAATGTTTTCAGTGAGAACATGGATGAAATTCATCACACAGAAAAGGGCAAGCAGTCAAAACAGCAGGGAAAAACACATTAGAACTTGGTTCATCTTCTGCTGTGCCAAAAAAGTGGCTCATAGTTTGTGTCATAGAAACAACTTCAAGGCGATTGAAATTTCTGAGGTAAACAACTTGGGGAGCTCATTTGGACTGCAGTCTGAATATACTAACTAGACATAAAGTAGATACTAAATATTGTTTATATAATATCCAAGAAATATGTGATGTGACTCTTGTCAAAACCTGTGGTAACTAAGTTATTATGTTTAATATCTAAGAACCGATTCTATAGCTAAGGACAAAACAGATACACAAGATTGTTCAATCCCTTCATAAGATAGTACATGATCTTGTGCTACAATGAGCCATACAGAAATTCCATGCATGAGGAATGTAGAAAACGGAGAGGACTGGGGGTGAAGGGTGTGGGGAGGACTCTGTGGAGGTGGACTTGAGGATGCACAGATAGATTGTACATAGAGACATGCAGCGTGGAGAAATACATGAAGACAGTTTGCAATTTCGGAATGACTCTGCTAAAAAACTACTATTTGCTTGTCATAAACCGTTGGAACGGTTTGGATTAGACTGTAAGACCTTGAAGTTCAAGATTGGACAGTTGAAATTCCTGCATTAAGTATCCTTTTTATTGTCTTGGGGAATCAGGCAGATTTGTCTGCTAAAATTACAGCTTGGAAATTTGACCTACTTAGAGCATTGCTTAGAGCATTGGAGTTTCAAACAAGTCCTTCACTCTAAGGCAAGAATCTCTTGGTACTTTCATTTTCTCAAGGATGAAAAAGAAATTAAAAGTAACACAGGCGAAGATTTTACTTATGAAGTTAACTTAATGCTGAAATACCTCAAGAGAGAAATGAAAAGGTGAAAGCAATTTTCCAAATCTAAAATCTTTAATGTGTTGACAAGTTTGTTTTGGTGCATGAAAATCCAGCATATCCTAGAGATTATTGTGTGCAGTAGTCATTCACACTGGAAAAAGGTTTTCTGTAAAATATCATTAAATAGAAGGCCCTTTGTACATTTTAAATGTATTTCAGTGTACTAACCTAATTGCAGACTGCAAATCAAACCCAACCGAAACCGAAACAACAACAAACAAGCTACAATTCTACAAACAAACAAACCCCTGACATAAATTCTTTTTAAGGAAACTGTGTCAACCATTTCATCAAAGTACACCTATAGGTGACTACCATGACTTATATTGAGTGGCTTAATGCCTACTACACATTATAAGGCCTCAACTAAATTTCTGCTTTGAATCTCCATGCTTAGAAAAACAGTTTCCATTTAAGGAAATTTAGTTACATGGGCTAAAAATACAAGCCAGGTTTGAAATAACAAAATAACACCTCACTACTGGGTTCCTCAGGGTGAACCCTTGTGTCCAAAGATCCACTTATTGAATTAATATTGACTGAAACTGCTTCATTTTGCGTCTTGGTTTTTTTATTCTTTATTAAACCCTCTCTTTTATATTCTAATGAGAGGTTCTCAGAGAGTTTTGCCCAGGAAATCAGGATCTGTATTGCATGGAAAGTTGCTAGCAGTACAAATTCTTGGTTGGCCCTCACTTCGTACCCTCCGGATCAGAAACCTGATGTTGGCCCAGGTAGCTGTCAGCAAGCCCGCCCTGTGATTCTTATTTTCACTCAGCTTAAGACCTGCTCTCTCTAGTGTCTTTCCTATGATACATCTGCTTTTGGTAGTGCTTAAAATTTTACAAATACTTTCGATTGAAATTTAAAGGTCAGTTCATGTCTATCCAAATAATTTAAAAGTACTTAGCCTGTATAGTTCTTCCTCCTTTGCATGGTTTCCTGTCTTTTCCTTCTGGTGACGCCTCTGTATCCCACCTCTGAATCTTCAGTTTCCCTCTCTGGCTTTACTTTTACTCCCAGGTCTGTGGGGTGCGTTCTGCTACCCCAGCAGATCACAGCTATGAGGGCTTTCTTTGTTTATTTTATTTTTTGGTACCAGGGATCTAACGTGGGATCTTGCACTTACAAGGCAGATGGCAGCACCACTGAGCTAAATCCCTGGCCCAGGACTTTCTTCTTTTGATGGCAGTGTGCCGTTCAAATTCTTTTTTAAAAACTAATTTCTATGTTTTAAGTAGTGATTTATGTAGGTCAGAGTGCTTGAAGTTTGATCATCAGGTAAGCTAAATGATATTTATATATCACTTGAGATAAAAATTCTTTTTATGTAGGAAAAGACCAGAAAGTCTCAAACTAATCTTTCTTATGGATCATATAATTTCAGTTGGCTTAAGATACTATTTGTATTAAGTTAACAGGGTGCTAATTTAACATAGGTTTATAGTCATTTAAATCCATTTTCATTCATTAAGAAAAAAATATATGTCTAGATTAGATTATCATAAGGGCTTGAATAGAAATGGAATTCCTCTTGCTAGGCTAGAGGATTTTCCAGATGAGTGCACACCCTGTTTCACTGCCCAGTTGAGAAGTAGAAAAAAAATTTTTTTTTTAACTGTAGAGCAGAACATTGATAATGATACCCAGATTGGCCTTGGGCAGGGAGAAAAGAAAAAAAGAAAAATAAAAGTCTGTACATTCTGCACTGGATAATAGATTATGATTTATACCATTGTGATACCTGTGTAATCATTTATTTATCCTGATTTATAATTTTCAGAACATTTTAGATATTATATCCACTCACAAAATTCTTTTTTTCTTTTTATATGAGGTGTTTGAAAACATTGTTTAGTGAGATTTTTGCAATGTGACTGCACCATATATGAAAAAGTGCACTGGGGGGGTATCTGTATACCCAAAGGCATGAACTGCAGAGGATGTTACAAAATTCTTTAATTTCTTTTGAAAAGGAAGAAAGACTTTATAGTATCCAGAGCATGCCCAGATTGTATTTTGCATTCTCCAAACCATGCTGCCATAGAAAAGTACATGGTGAATGTGACTTTCTTTTGTTCCTGCTTACTATGTTTTTCCTATCCCAATTCTGAGTCTTCTACTTTCTTGTTTTTTTTTGCTTTAATTCTCAGGACTATCCATACACTTGACGAGAAAATTACCTTTTGGCTAGTAGAACTTTACTCATCCAACTTTAGCCTTGGAACACTTTGGAAAATGCTCTTGAAAAACTGCTGTTTTAAGGGACTGTATTTGGTTCTACCTTTTGGACTAAGGCAGAAGAAGGAGTCTGAGAAAATGATGTTGCATCAGTGCTAACTGTGTGCATTTTCATACATCTAGGCTCTCTGATTTCTATCAAAATATTTGTAAGTTTCAGAAGAAAGTTTTGTGACATTATAAAGCTCATTTGTATAATTTTTTGTGAGAAAAGCTGTCTGTGATTAGTGTTGAACTTGAACTATATAACAAATGTAACCAAAGATTTACTTAAACTAAAATTAGTTCTAAATAATCTTTCTTACTTCAAATTTCAAAGTAAGAACTACAAACTATGTAGCAGAAATGTTTGAATTGGTTGGAATCCATTAGCCCCTCTTTCCGGGACTAGTGATGGCTAAGTAGAAAGGGTTCTTGCTTTATCCCAAGTTGGGAGGCAGAAGTTCAAATATGACATCTGCATGTCGATTTTGTATTACTATTCTTTTCAGATTGTGACACTCAAGTTTTACGCAACATAGATATTTCTGAAATTCACCAAGGTGCCACTTAGATATGGTCCTTTTAGCAAATTTCCTGATGGTCAAAGGCAGAGCAGTCCATTCGCTTAGGGAAATGAAGCCTTTTCTGAGTGAGATTCTGGCTTCCATGGAGATGTGTACTGCATATTCCAGTAGGAAGCAGGGCCGAAATAATACAAAAGATCGGCCTTCATTGGAGATAATGTAAGGCAAGCAAATAATACAGGTATGATAATGAGGAATGAAAATTTGGATCAGAATTTGATTTTTCTGATAACATTGATTCTATCAGCTTAATTCCTAACCATACTAATCTAATGCTTACCCAAGTATTACTGAGTGAGTAATTTGGGCTTTGAGCAAAAATATCTTACCATATTCAAAAAGAAAAATGATTAATTTATCTCTTTTAAGTTCTTACACTATTTTGAGTAGAAAAAATACTATGAGATCAGATAAGACTGCCTAGTTTCTAAGAGAAACTAGAATGGTAAAGAGCCACAGTGATAAACCTGGATTCACATGTATTATTTTCTAATACTGTAGTTAAGACTGGATTTAATTTAAATATAGGTCTTATTTTAAAATGTTATTTTCATAGAACAGGGGCCAGCCAAATATGTCATGGACTAAATCAAGTTTGCTTCCTGTTTTTCCCAATAAAGTTTTATTTCAACTCAGTTATGTTTATTCATGCACATATTATAAATGGCTGCTTTCACATTAGGAAGGGAGAATTCAGTACTGTGAGAGACCACCTGGGCCGCAAACACTAAAGAATTTGTTCCTAGCTCTTTGCATAAAAGTTGGCCAGCTCCTATCAAAGACTGTACATTATTGATCTAATGACCATTCTGACTTTCTTGAATGAGGCAGGTTTTGGAAATTACAGTAGTCTCACAGGATGAAGAGAAAATACCAAATTGGTAGATGGAACTTAAATTCTCTTTGCATTTCCATCACCTCCCTCTGGCAGCTTGAGAAAGGGGCCATTGCTTTATTAATGCTGTCATCTGTGGTAGGAGAAAGTTGGTCTATGTGATTTCTAAGGTCCTTCATTCTGACCCTTCCTCACTTGTGTGTCATTTGAATTGTTCCTTGTTTATTACCTAAATACAGCTTTCCCTAACCACTTCTTCCCTGATTCCCTTCTCATTCCGCTGAGCCCTAAAAGGTGGACCATAATCATGTATTATGTTGCTTATTTCATTTATGATTTACTGTTGTGTATTCTTATTATTTGAAATTATAAAGTAGGAACTATATAGTCTTCCTCTTAGTATCCTAACATGATTGTGTTTGAAGTAGATGGTAAGTTACTGTCTTTTCATTGGCTTATTTTTGGTGTTATGGAATTTTCAGGATTTATAAACAATTATTCCACATGTCCTGGGAGGATATGGACCTAAAGTTACTTGCATTTATGTAAAAATGGTTACATTTTATTAGGAAAAGTCATTGTACTTGTGACAGATTTGTGTAGACAGAAAAATCCTTCACTGTACGTGAAATAAACTGACCTAGACATTAGTGCTAAAAGGAGGAATGAGAGGTTATAATGAATTGATTATCTCATCTGAGTAGGAGAAATGTGGAAACAGTTGTGGGACATAATAGATCTGCATTAGAGATCAAAACATTTATATCCCAATCCATGAAATAGGTATTATTTATTATATGGGTAAAGGTGAAAATGTTAGATAATGCTCTAGAGTGTTTAAAGGAAAACCTAGACTTATGCTGGTACTGGAATTGTTAATATTGATTCCCTAAAATGCACTTAATTTAATAGAAAAAAGTAACAAGACACAGGCCTTTCTTCATCTCATTTGATGAGACCATTGGCCTGCAATGTTCCCGTCCACGTAATAGGAACCATGCATACTACACATAGGAGCCATATATTCACGTGCTATGCAGTTTTTATTTGGTTAAAAATAAAAGGGAGAGACACTTCAGAGTAATTTCTAAATGAAGTTTCAACCTGTTGTTTTTTAGTGTAGAGGGCTGCACAATACCTTTTGTTGATATCAGTAATACTATTGACAGTGATTTGTGTACCTCCCTGTTTTTAAAAATTAATTTTGGGGCTGGAGATTTAGCTCAGTGGTTCGGTGGCCTGCCTTGCAAGCGCAAGAACCCGAGTTCAAGCCCCGGTACCAAAAAAATAATAATAATAATAATTTTATTGGTGAACTTGTGATACACTCAATGATCACACTCATGGTAAGGAATTTGTACCTGTACATAATGCATCTTGATTTTTTCCCCATTCCCCTCCCTTTCCTCCAACCCTTCTGTACCTAAACCTCTCTGTGTACAAATTATAAAATGTGTTTTAAGAAGAAAAGGAATTCAGTATCAAAGCAGAAGTTGTCTCTTCTGATTCAACAATACCTATCAATAAAGAGTAATGGCTGTACATTTTAATTTTATTCTTAACTCTTTCGTTAGATTCACACAATGTTCTCAGTGTGATCCAGAGTACAAAGAACAAAGTATCCAGATTTATCCCTGGGCCCTGAAAATAGTACCGCATAAAATATGTGCCTATGACCACCGACACACACTCTTATCCAGTCTGCATATCTTTCAAAAGATGCATCTGGAGCTGTGTGAATTGTAGTAATACTGTTTAAGTTTTTCACTAAAATTGCTTTTTTATAACAGAAGAATTCAAGTCTTTAAAACATTTTCTGAATGTCCAAAATAAGTTTCTATCTCCCAGTCTTAGAAGTACTAAAGAATGGCAAACATCTTGATTAGAAAATTCTTAGATGAAGTGTAATGTTTTAGTTTAGAGAACTGAGAATGATATGGAGTGAAATAAGCTTTTTTTTTTTTAAATTCATTAAGTTTATTGGGACATTTCAGGTATACAATACGATGACATTCACCTTTGGGAATTTGTACCTGTATGTGCTATATCTTAGTTCAAGTAAACTTTTTCCATTTATATTCTAGATGAAAAAATATTTGTCTAGAAATTAAGGATACTAGGGGTAATTGTTTAGAATTTAGGGAAGCTAGGGGTAATTGAATTAATTGAACATTCAATTAAAAATCTCATGCCAGTTAGAATATGTCTCAGCAATTATTCAAATAAGAATCCAAACCAGTTAATACGACATGACTGTGGCCGAGTAGGACAGAGTATAGAGAAAACAACATCTTGTGACATAGTGGTTACACGTATACCAACATGCTGAATTAATTTTCCATGTGACTTCTGAATATAAGAATAGGAACTAGAATAGCAAAGTAAATAATGAAGTGTATCATTTAGGATTAAGAAAACCGAGGTAGACAGGGTTTAGACACTGAGTAACATTTCGTGTTATACCCCTTAGACAGAAAGAAGGTGTCTCTGAAATGAGCTGTGAAAAGAAAATGGTGAACTCTCCTTGTTTGAATTAAATTGATCATTGTGCATCCTAAACTCAAGAGACCAAATTCTAGGCTGTGAAAGGCTAGATCCAGAGGATATATTTCCTTTGTCTTCCCTTTTTCTCCCTTCTGCTCTGATTTTTCTCTTTATCTTTCCAATGCACCAATACCCGTGGAGACAGAAAAGAGCTTGGAGGAAGGCATCTCATGCACTCATCCACCTCCATTTGAGTCACTGGCACCCTGGATACGTGAGTGGCAAGGCGCTGTGTTTTCCACCCAGGGGTACTACCTGGCCATATCCATCACACCAGTGAAACTCAGTTTTCTACCCTCCCTTCTTCAGTTGATGAAAGAACAAAATCATTGAGTCATAAAACTCATCTGGATTTCAAATCCATCTTTGAGAAAAAGTAAACTGTTGTTCTTGGATGAGCCCCAGGGACTGCTGCTTAATTCCTCAGTTCATTTCTCCTTCTTGGCTTATGGCTGTGTATGGGTCCCTCTATAGTTTCCTTCTGAAAATGTGCATTTTTAATACTACAAAAGCAGAGAAAAATCATTTTTTGGTAAATATTCTTTCAGTAGAATTGCAATCAATGTAGTCAGAGCTAACAAGCAGATGGATGTATTTGAATGCCATTATCTGTGTACAGTGATATTATCTGCTTCATGAAAAATTCAGCAGTTTGGGCTGCTTTAGTGAAGGGAAGATGGGAGTAAAAAAATAGCAAGGAAAACATGATCAGACTCAGAATCCCTGAGGGGTCCCATTGCATCGTTGAGCAGGAGAATGAGCAATGCAGGGGAAGCAGTGATGGTAGAGCGGCGGTCTGTGCTCCTTATGGCGTTCTTGGCTTCAGGTTGCACACAAGCCCCACAGCTGTAGGTGGGAGCTCCTGGGCCTTCTACAGCATCACACCGTGACATTTTTATCATCCGTCTAAGAGAAGAAAATAAATTTGCTAACAGAATAGAGCTGGCAGGCTCGTCCTACCTTGTCACATTCCAGACATCTCCTGGTCTGGCCCGAGCCGGAGGAAACTGAAGTGCAGGCTAGAAAGTGTGTGATGGACAATGGAGTAGACTTAAAAAGTCTGGCGGAGGAATGTGGGTTTTGTGGGAGAGAAATTTTTTTTTTTTTAATTGGAAAGTTGAGAAATGAAAACACTTGGGCTGGGGGGAGGGTGTGACCTGGATTTTCTTCTCTTTTCTCTTTGGTTTTGGTACCAGGGATCAAACTCAGGACCCTTGCACTTGTGAGACAGGCGGTAGCACCACTGAGCTAAATCCCTGCCCCCAGGATTTTATTTTCTATAGGCTGAGGATAGAGTGAGCTGGGCCAAGTGAAGTTGTGCTGATGTGAAGAGGGGTAACACAGACTGGGCGGAAAAAGAAACCAAGTAAGCCCTGTCTAAAAATTTGTTCCAAAGTTTTCTCTTGCCTCATGATTGAAATTCAGACTTCAGAGGGATCTCGGGCAAGGTGATATCTACCTATTTCTCTGGTTTTCAGTAGAATTATTATTATTATTATTTTGTTCTCTGACAGTATTCTATGCCTTAACATGTGTTTGTTTTTGGCCTGGAAAACCTTGTCCCAATACAACAAACACTGGGTTTTTGGATGCCCTAATCTTCTACAAAGACATATTTCAAGTTCCACTATTTTAGTGAGGTGACGGTACTACATGTTCCTCACAGAGAAATCCCTGCCTTATATTTTCCTTGTGACAATTTGCCTCTCTTCAACAGGTATCAGAGTCACTTGAGGTTAATCTTAGTGACTTCAGCATCTAATAAGCTGCCTTCAACTCACATGATACCTAGAAAGTGTGAGGTATGGGTAATACTGGTGAAGAGTGACACAATTCATATTTTTTATAATTTAATTGAATGGATGATGACATGGATATTTGTAGTGAATCCAAATGTTTAAGATCACATGGTTTCTTATAAATAGTTCCTCTCATCTTTTTTTGTTTGTTTGTTTTTCTGTGCTGGGGATCAAACTTGGGACCTTGAGCTTGTGAAGCAGGCGATAGACCCACTGAGCACCCTCATTTTAATAATAACTCTTTAAATAACATTGCTTTTGTTTTTCTCTTTGGGTTACCTCAATTAGGAAGGGCTGGTCTGTGGATTTTTGGGGGGTGAGAAAATTATACATGACAAACAGTTAATGCAAATACTCTCAGAGAAAATTGTAAAAGAAGCATGGAGTAAGTATACAGATGTGTCACACACACAGCATAGTGTACAATACATATGTGTACAATAATGAAAACAGTCGTGCTTAGATCCATTAGTTCTATTGTAATGACACTAGGGCCGTTGTGTAAATAAGACTTTCTCCTGGAGGAAATTACTTCCCCTAGCCTTGGAGGACTATGCAGCTGTGAACACAGATAGGGAGAACATACATCACCCTTTTCAGAAGCAGAAGTTTAAAAAATATAGATTGTGTAGTCTTTTGGAGGGGGAGGAAGGTGCTCGAGATTGAACTCTGGGCCTTTACACTGTAATACCTCCCCACTCCTTTTGGTTTTTCACCTTGAGATAGGGTTTCACTAATTGTATAAATTGCCCAGGCTTGGCTGGAATTTGTGCTACTCTTGTCTCAGATTCCCAGAATGCTGGGATTATAAAGTACACCACCAGGCCTGCCTATAGCCCTAGCCTTCTACTTGACCTGTTCTATGTACACCTTTCCTATGTTTTTGTTTCTTTGCCAGTGTTGAGACTTTTCTCACCTTGATCCGTCTTATTTCACCTTCCTTCTTCATTTTCTATTCCTCTCTTAGCCAGTAATGACCACAAGGTTTTATTAGACATAGTTATTTAATAGTTTTATTAAAATAACAAGCAATTTAAAAATCACTCTGCTGATATTACATCATTTCTTTTTAAAATCTGGTACATTAAAATGACAATGTCTTTATGTTTCTACATATTTCATTAGTAATGAAATTAACATAAATGCATTTCATTCTAATATTAATAGCCTCAATAAAATATATTTTAATTTTTTACCTCTAAATGATGCATCCGGAGAAGGAATGGGACAAAAGATTTTTCTTCATGATGAAAAACGTGGTCATTTCCATGTTAAAGAAAAATCTCTGCTGTGGGAAAAAAATGAAGCTAGAAGTTAGATATTTTATAGAAGTGTCTTACAATTCGAAGGGCAAGACTACTATATTTAAACTTATGTAAAATACAACTGAAATTATCTATAAAAAGAATAACTGAAGACAGGTTTTGTATGTAAAATTCTAGCTAAGAGAAAGCACCAGAAGATAAAAGATTAGCAAATCACTTTAAACTATGTTAAGTCAATAGGTTATTTTGTAATGAAAGCACATTTGTTACCTTTATTGAGTATAGATAATTTAAATAGAGCAACAAATATTTGCGAACAGATGTGGAAAATAAGGTACTTAATGTTTCTTTTCCGACTTAATGACTTATAAACAGGTTATGGAATATGCCTTTAAACTTGGCCTGGTACATGAGTTAAGATACAGATTACAAAAATCCACCAGATTTAGATTAAGAACGCTGGCCAGTTGTTGCGGTGACGGTGGATGCCATCTGACTACAACAAGGACAACATGTCATCGCACTTCTTGATGCAAATTTTACAGAAATGTGCTCTTGTGCTTAGTGTGACTATTGGTTTGACTGAGGCTCTCACTGTTCTGGCTGGGAAGGCAAGGTCTGTGTCTCACTTCTCCCTGTCCAAGGCTCCAGAAACAGAGGAGGGCTTTACTAAATACTCGTACCAGGATATCAGCTTTACAAATAAAGCTACTCGTCTTGTAAAACGTTACCTGCAGTCTAAAATAACATAGAATATCTTTAGACCTTGAATGAAGAACTTTATGTAAGTATGTTATTTTGAATTCTCTATAACTCCATAATAAATTGAGAAAACTACTTTGGCAGTATGTTACCATTCGTTTAGTTCTCCAAATGATAGCTTTCTCTTCAAAACCCTGTATGCATTGTTATTCCTGCTTATTCACATCATTGAAAATAAATTAAAATTCAAAATCTTTATAATGTCACCAGTTGAAAAAGCTGCCATCTCTTTAAGAAGAATCTATGTTTTATGATAAAGTCAGATTTTATTCTTTGGAGAAAAAGTTATAAGTATACATTCCTAATTTGGTCTGATTTCACTGCTTTCCACAGGCTCAAGGAAGGTTAGAAAGGAAGTTATGGGATTTAAAAAAATATTTAATCTAAGTTGTAAAGGAGCTTGGAACCACACCACAAGCATCATAATTAACTTTAATAATTATAAATGTAAATGCAGACAAGCCACAAGGTTTTAATGGTGTGCCACATGCTTCTGCTAATTATTTTAGAGTTTGGACACATTCAGTGCCAGCTAATTATAAACCCTGCTATGGAAATCATCTGTTTATATTAGACTTATTGATCTCTAGTGTTTAAGCAATATGAAAAGGGAAATCTACAATGCTGGACCATCTGCTTTGTATTCCTAATTGCTTTTAAGGAATCAAATATATAAATAGTCAGCTTTTTATATATTAAGCTTCAAACTCCTTCAAGAAACATATTGTGCAAGCCCAAGTGAATTTTACAAAGGCCTTTTTGAAATATTGCTTTCCTGGCTTCTCTCAAAGATCCTCCACCCCTTAGCCAGAGCATGCCTTTCTCTGACCTTTCTGCAGATCTCTAAGGTTTCTTCTTTTCTCTCAAAGTCCAGGTCTCACAAACTGGTCAAGGTAACCGAGACTTTAGATGTTTACTATCTTTGGATTGCACCTTTCTTTTATTTCCTATGTAAACGTCCCCCCTCCCCCACTCTTTTGTAGCTATAAATATTTATTGCTGTTTCACACTATGGGCATAGAAGAGGAGGGCAATGAACAATGCCCATATGAACAGTTCTGCTATGTGGGAAATATGTAACTTTATGACAGTTGAATCTGCTTGCTTGTAGGGCAGATGCCTGGTGGGACCAGAGCAGTTACTTATCATTAATAGGCCTGGTAGGCAAGTTTCTGTTAGGTGAGTTTCATAATTATACATGGAAGTTGAGCTTAAATGAAGAAAGAAGTTGATTTCTTAGAGTGAAATTGTTCACTCAATCCCTTTTTGCCTTGGTAACCATTATTTTGGAGCTTTCAATTCATTGGCTAAAAATGTCTGGAAATTTTTTCTTTCAAATTCCATGTCATTATTGGATTTTGATAGGCTTTATCATATTGTAAATAAAAAATTTAATTAAACAGATATCTGCTGCCATCATCAGTAATGTATAATCACGTATCTTGGGCAACATTTAGATGAAGGTCCTACATAAGGTCTGTTAAAATAACTAGCTGTTACAATGATTGTACCTTTCTTATTGTAAGCATGAATTCTCTTTTAGAAATCTATACGTCTGCTTTATTTGCAAAATTTTGAATGGATTCCCTATTATCTGTCACCGAGCCCATGTGCCGTTGACAACAAGGGTCTCTTAGTTTTGATCGTGGTACCTGTATAATTGGACAGCATGTCATCTATATAATCTACTTCATTCTAATCTGTTACAGGTTTCATTCAGTCCTATAGTGAAAAAGAGAATATTCAAAGTCAGAAAGATATTAGTTGCTTTCTTAAAAGGTACTTTAAACATCTCATGTTCCCTAAGCCCTCAAAGAAAGTTACCAATCAAGAGAACACAATTGGCAGCTACATTATCAGAGACCTTCTGATAGCACTACCATTTAAATCGAATAATATTGCTTAATGGGCTTTTTAAAAGCAGCCATCCTTTGGATCTGACACTTCAGCATGATTATCTTTCAGTCCCATTTAAGGCTACAACAATCCTGTGATAATTATACTGTTCATTCCTTTCCATCTGGAGTTCAGGGGACTTAGACATGTGACTAAGGAGAGAAAGTTCAGTGCCTTTGGTTTGTAAAGTGGACATTAATTTGAATTTTATGACACCTGCCACTTTTATTTTTGGTTTATATCACCCATATGAAATATCTTCTCCATGGGATCTCTCACCACTAGCAAGTTGTGGCAGTTTTCTATGTGAGTTGGCTTCATAATATTGTTTGTATAGACACTAAGGAGATGAGGAGAATTAGAAAAATTGCCACCCAAATTTTATTTTCTGTAGACTGTAATAACTTCAAGATACTACTATCTCATTTTCTATTGATTGTCATCTAATGGAACTCTAAATATTCTATCATTAAACTCATCTACTAATCTCTTTCAATTTGTCCCTAAGAAGCAAACATTCTTATTACTAGTTGCATTGTCTAGGACAAAAGCATTGATTAATAATAGTAGGACTTCAAAAATTTAAATGTGTTAAATGGATGGTTTTAATAAATATTTAAATACTCATCAGAGTTTTTATTTAATCCAACTGTTAAAAAGTGAAAAATTATTTATTGGCCCATATGAAACTGTATTTTTGTAGATAAAAGACAATCAGTTGATATTACTGATTTCATGGGATTCTACTTTTTAGAAAATTTCTGTGCAGTTGTAGTGGTGAACTCTAGACCTCACAAGTGTCAGCTAAGCGCTCTACCACAGAGCTACACCTCCAAGCCTCATATGGTTCACCTAATACAATGATACAGTGGTCTTCTCCCTCAGTGTCTTCTTGGTAAATGAGACTGATTTTTTAAAAAATTGATTTAAATCATTTTTATATCTTAACCATATCAATACAATGCTTTGTTGTTGTTGTTGTTTTGTTTTGTTTTTTGTTTTTTTGAGACAGGGTCTCATTATGTAGTTGAGACTGACCTGGAACTCACTATGTAGCTCAGGCTGGTCTCGAACTCACAGCGATCCTCCTGCCTCAGCCTCCTGAGTGCTGGGATTACAGGCGTGCGCCACCACGCCTGGCTCATATCAATACAATGAAGAAGTCAAAACTTGTGAAGTAAGTCAAACAAAAATATGGGGTTTTCACTGATTAATTTTGTCCATTTTGTCAGCCTTCAAGTAGGACATTTTATAAGTACTGTCCTAAAGTTTCCACTTTGACAACTATTGGCCTAACAAATAATTAGACTATTAAATAATTTGGAAAAGAATTTGACATCAGAGCCATCTTTTCTTTGGGACTTTTCACAGGGACATGGATTGTCTCTTGCTGAGAATATCCCATCTCAAGAGTTAGGTTGAGTCATGCTGGTTCATCCTACCAAATGTAAATCCTATAGGATTTTTACCTGTCCAGCTTAGAGATATTTCACAGTCCTGTATTTGAATTTATTGAAAAAAAAAACCTGGAAGAATTAATGATGAAATCTATAACCTTTTCTAGGTACCAGCTATTTAGACAGGAGGGATCTGCTAAGAAGAAGTGATCTATAGTAATGATTTAAATTTCTTATGTCAGTTCCTGAATCTTTTAGTGTGTCAGTAGATGCACTGATTCACATAAGGCATTTAAAAAGTACTTTAAATTGTATTACATTCGTGGGTTTTAAGATGAACTGGTTAAGCCTAGAAATTCTTGGGGATTTGAATTTATTAGCTTCTTCTCATCTGACTTCCCTTTACATTCTGAAACTGCTATGGCTACTCCATTCTCATCCATTCTGGGTTTCGGACACCAGTCATCTGTGTGCTAATCACTTATAAAGGGGTGCATAACAAAATTTTGAATTCATTTTATACTTATCCAGTGTTTTTCCATATAAATTACATGTATTGATTGTCCTTTATTCTTCCTTACTGTAGCCAAATTATTTTAAACTTTTTACTTTGATTAGCATTAATGATGTTACTAACTTCAGTTTTTTAGTGTTAAAACCATTGGGGAAAATGGAAACTCCATATATTTCCTTCAATGAGGACTGACTCTCCTTAGTGTAAGAATCTAATCAGACCTTGGTGAGGCTATGATGTCCTCCAAATATACAAAACATAGGATGAGATAATTGAATTTGGTCTCTAGGGTCCCAAGAATAGTACAACCTGGGGATGCACGGTGTCTTCTGAAGATTAGGACAAAATTGCCACTCTTATAATTCTAGTTTTCAAATTTTATCCAAACTTTTGTATTAGAATTCTAGAAACAGCACTGTTTAGATATTGAAAACATGTATATCTCCTGACTTTATTTTTATTACTTTTAAAACAAAGTACAGTAAGAAAGACATAGCTGTGCCATTTTACATTATTTCTTTTATATTACAATGGGAGCTCCCAAACTAAATTTTGAGTTTCAAGCAAACATGTTGTGAAAAATCCAAGATATTAAACTCCCCAAGGTGAAGAGGAACTTGAACTGACCTCCATCTGTAGTGGATCTTCTGAGAACCCATAATTAGGGTTCATGAGATGAAATCAAGCAGTTCTGTTAAAGTTTGGCTCATGGCAGGAGTCTTACGGGGGGGCAGGTGGGAATATTTTAGAGTTGCAAAATAAATGTTCGAAACTAAACTTCCATCCTCTGATTACGTGTTGGAAAGGGTTAAAATTCTGCATGTAGATCACTGAAGTTTTATTATATAAGATGACCTTAGGAACTGTCATCTCCCTTGAATTTATACAAAGAATTCAAAGTAAAGGTTTTCTAGGTTACACTTCTTTTTTCAACCCTTTGTCCTGTCAGCTCAGTCCTTGATATCTTCATCTGCCGACATGCCCAGATGTGCAGTGAATGTTGATTTGAGCTGGCCCCTCAACCCCTCCCTGCTGGTGTCATTAAAACCAGGGAGGCAGCGGCTCCCCTGGCATCTTTGGCACGGCTTGGCTTTACACTGTGGACTAAATTATTGATGAAGAGCACTTCTGTCGCAGTGTGTTTTACCCACCTTTAAATGAAACAGTGCGGATTGAGCTGTCACTGCCTCCTCACTCCCTGCAACTTCTACATGACATTTATGATGTGGTTCAGATTGCACCGAAGCAATTAATTTCCAGTAGAGTCTGCGCTCAGAATGAAGATCCCTGACAATTACTGAGGGCTGCTTTCTCAATGAGCACACGACACACTCATCAATACTGTACACAAAAGGAAAACATCAAAATATGTGTAAAAGGTTCTCTGTGACTGAGTTTTGGATTCCGAGACTTTGTATCTCTATATGCATTTTTTCCCCTCTGTTTTTCTAAAGATATGATTGAATTTACCTTCTCACACATATTTTACAGATGCTTGCCAAATTTTTTATAAAATTTTATGTGTTGCAATATATGTTTATTCTAGCTGAAGCTTTCAACTATTTTGTGCCAATTTTTTTGAAATTTGCGTTCAATTTTTCAAGAGATTCAGTGATCCGGATTTATTTATTTCATCCAATGAATGAAATAAGCAGCACATATGAATGTGTACCTCTGTACATGTGTATACATCTACTTGGGTATGTGTGTATATAAATGCATGTTATAAAAGATACAATAAATTCTTCCAAATGTGTAAAATTTAATATTTGATCAATCATAAATTTTGCATTTGTTTCTTTTTACAAATGAGGAATCTCATCAGTCTAGGCTAACTTTCAGAAAAGTAGTCTTAATTATATAATATTTTGAAAGACACAAACTTTCAGTGTTTTAAGGTATGAGATAATGCCGACCTAGGTTACTTGTATCCTTTTAAAAAGTTCTTCAGAAGATCTTAATGGATAGATTTAAAAATGTTCATAATTATCCTATCTATTCTTCTGAAGGCTTGAACACAAGTGATTCTCTTCAAATAATTACTTCCCCAGGCCTTCGATGTATAGTATTAAATTCTAGAGTAAGTTTTTCTTTCACAGGTAGACTTTTGTTTTGCCCCAAATGCCTCATACTCGGTAAAAGTGTATTCTGAATTGATGAGTTTTTAATGTTTGATGTTTTTAATTTGAATATTACTGCTTTCAGCACCATTGGTTAAAATCTAACATGCAACGTGAAGCCCTTTTACGATGAGGTGCGTCAGGGAAGCAGCTGCACCTTTGTCTTAATTGTGAAGACCCCGTGTAGTTAGGTGTTAAGGAGTGGAGACTTCCAGTGCTAATACGTCTGACAAGATCCAGGTGATAGCTTGCGTACTAGGAGATCATAGTTTGATAGGATACGTAAGGTATCACTTATAACTGAGGAATCTTGATGACCCCAAGAAGCATCAGTACAACCTTAAGGAAATCCCACAGTGGATTGTAGGCATTTTATAAAATGCCGCTGTACATTCTCATTTGCCTCCTGTCCTCAGTATACATCTATTCCTAACATGTGGTAGCCAAAGGCTGGGATAATACATGCTGTATTTGCTTATCTCAAACCCGATGTTTCCTAGTTCCATTGAAATCAAGATCAATGAAATTTCTCTTCTTAGTATTTAGAGTTTGAATTCATTCTTCATCTGAGTGGTAATTTTGTGCTTTATTAGTCACTGCCACCATTGAGTCTAAATGCCCAAAACCTACAATTTAAAGGGAGACAATGTAGTTTGGCTCATAGTTTCAGTGGGTTCAATCTATTGCTGATTCCAAGGCAGATGTGGCATAGTTTCTGGCAGGGGAAAGCTGTTCACTTCGTGGTAGCCAGGAAATAGAAAGAGAGGAGCAGCTGGGGACAAGAATACTCCCCTCAAGGTCATGTCTTCCGTGATCTGTCCCTTCCAATCAGGCCCACCACTGAACACAAGAGACTTTTCAGGCACAGTTTATACCTAAACCATAACATGCACTGAATCTTTCTGTATTTCATGATATGATGGTTCAACAAGACAGATTTCAGGAGAGAAACCCCTTGCCTCAAAGAATGCATGTCAGAGAGAGAACTTAGTTTTGTCCTAATATTTTCTCCAAAGGGACAAATCCCTTACAAATAAAGCCCTAAAATAAAAATAAAGCACATTGGCTTTGGTCAAGTTTTAGACACACTTATACATGTATTCATGCACAAATATTCACAGATAAATTGTTTATAGAAAACTTTTTTGGGAATATCTTTGACTAAATTGTAGCCTTATTGATTTTAGAGGTGTATGAGAAGACTTTGAGATATTAGAAAGGAAAATTCTATTTATGATGTATCTGGAAATTATAATGATGTTTGTTGAATATTTACTCCACTTTCTACCCACCATACCTTATTTCCATGACTACTTGTATTGAATTTTTGAGACACTTTTACTATTCTCATTAGACAAATGAGGAAATCAATTTCACAGAGTCAGTTGGTGACTAAGTAGGAACTCAATCTTACGTCTCTGATGTCCCAGTCCAATCATGTAGTGGTTTAATACACTAGATTCTTTTGCATTTTCTTTAAGATCATTGAAACATACTTTTATAGTAGGTATACCTTTTTTGTTTTATATGATTCTTAATTTATAAAATTACTGATTTCTTCTTATGTAAGAGAAAAAGTGACCAAGCTTTCTGTCACCTATACATTTTTTGTATTTTTTTTTTGTCTTTATAATGAGTTTGAACCCAAGGCAAACTCTTTGTCTTTCTCTTATATAACACATTGTGAAAACCATTTCCCTCCTACCAATATATAGATGAAAATATGACTAATTTACTCTTATAAAACCGCATACTTTATGATTCAAAGTTTTTCTTAAAGTTTGTTTGTGTGGTGAAAAACAAACATAAAACATGGCAAACATAGACTACCAGGTGATTAATTCTACAGACAAAATACAGTAAAATCTCACCATTATTTAATATTGAAATAAACTCTTCTCCTCCATACAATATAGTCTGTACCTGCAATAAGTCACAGACCTTATTTCCTTTTTCCCTTTTATTTAATAATGCCCTCCATTCATGTTGTGTCTCTGACTTCTTTTGTATCAGTGAGTCAGATAAATGTCCCGAGGTCTTATAAAACAAATTTGGCAAAGACTTTGGAACGCCTAGTAAATCACCTTCACACTGCTATGTTTCTCATTGGCTCACGGCTGTGAAGTTCTAAAAGAAGTATTAATGAACTGAAGTTGTTCATATGAAGAATGAATCAATACATTTACTTGATCTAAGCTAAAACATGGATGTACAAGAAACATATTATCCAAGAGCCTTGTACCTCTTAAGTAAAGTGATGTGGTGGAATAAAAAAATGGGATCTGACTTTCAATACCTAAAGACTACACCAAATATTTTACTTGAGGAAGTCATTTTACATGTAAGACTATTTCACTGTCTGCAAAGTGAGATAGTTTTCTTTGATATTACAATGTCTCAGGTTGAGTTTTTATGCAGAAAGTATGTAGAAAATACTTGCATTGTTAAATATCTAGATGAACATTGGACTATGTAAAATTATCCAGGTACCATTACTGGAACTCTACTTATATGATGTACATGACACATTCAACTATACTTTCAAGCTCAAAGTAGAAGGAAGGTCATATAGAATTGTATTCAGCATCATAAGGACAAATAGAAATTAAATGGACACAAACAAGATAGAATTTATATACAAGAACAGAGGTAGCAGTTCAGGATGGGTATAGTGTTTCAATTCTGTGTTCAGAGACCTTCTCTCAGTTGCCTTCTGTCTTTTCACTCTGTTGTCCTCAGTTCTGGCTTCAACACAGAGTCACTTTATGGCTTTAAATAGACTATTGGAGGTCTAGCTTTGTACTGTGGTTTGGATCTGAAGTGATTCCCCCAAAGCTAGTGTGTTAAAGTCTTGGCTGCCAGTTTATGAAGCTATTGGGAGGTGATAGAACCCTTAAGATGTGGGGTCTCACAGAAGGAAGTGAAGTTACTGGGGGCATGTCTTTGAGCCCTAGTCTGTTCATCTTTCTGTCGTTGCTTCCTAGCTAACATGCGGTGAGCAGCTTTGTCCCACCACGTCCCCTCTGCCACGATATTCTGCCTAAAGCAAGAGGGGCAAACAGTGAGGGATGGAAACATCGCAGCCATGAGCCAAAAGAAAACATTCCTCCATTGAGCTCATCTATTTCAAGTGTTCTGTCAAAACGACAGGGAGCTGGTTAACGTATCTTAATCTGCATTCCAGTCAGGTATTAGGAAGGATGGGGAAATGGCTAAATGACCAAAATGGAGGACTGGGGAGGGGTGGGGCAAAAAGACTTAGCATTTTGTAAATTTTGCTTAGAACACCATCCTACGATTGCAACCTTTAATTCATTGTGAGGCTAGGGAACGTTTTCTTTTGCCTTAATACATTACTGGAGTTCTCTAGTGAATGAGAAGATCATGGGTATTGTGATGTCAGCCAGGGCTCTGAGTTATCAGGCTGTGTGTGTGATTGGATGCTTTTCATAGTAAAAGGTGAGTTATAGTCAAAATAGTATAAGTATTTGACATATGATGTGATTTAAAAAATTTTGTCCATAATTCCAGATTGAATTTTTTACTACATGTGGATTTTCTATGAATGACTTAGAAAATTTAATGAATATTTCTATTGTATTATTTGGGGTTGCATCACAATCATATATGTGCAATAATATCAAAATGTACAATGAAACATTAAGAAGTAATGTATCATCACCTCTTAATTTTTTCAGAAAATTATATAGATTTTACCAGTAAATTTCTACATGAGATGGTGGGCAACCCAAGACACTTCTAGCATTTGAGGAGGGTTAGTACTGGTAGTGACTTTAGTTGAAATTAATTTGTCAAAGTAATTTCAGAGACCATTAGGAAAACTTCTAAATTTGGTCAACTTTCCACTGCTAGGACAAAATGCTTGGCATCTTCAATTTAAAGAAGGAAGGATTCATTTTAGCTCATGGCTTCAGATATTTCAGTCCATGGTAGCCTGGGTCCAATTCAGAAGCTTCATAGTGAAAGGGCATGACAGAGGGATGCTGCTTAACTGGTAGCATCTAGAAACAAAGAGCAGGGGCAAGACTTGAGAGAAAGAAGCCAGAGATCAGATATTGTCTTCAAGGCCATGTCTCCAAGGTCCTCTCCTACCTTACTAACTGCCTAGGTGTTTCTTAGGCTAAACACGTTGACAAGCAAGATTAACCATCACATTTTATTAAATAAAAGGTGTTAATCCATGTAAATGAATTAATACATATAAAATATTTAGAAAAATGCTTAGTGTAAAAATAAACTTTCCACAGTAGTGTTATATATGCACAAATATTAAAATAGCTTTCTGTTATGGTCTATATCTAGATGTCCCCCAAAACCTCATGCACTTGTACGTTGGCTTGGAGGGGTGGCTGGGTCATGGGGGCATGATGCTCATCAGCGGATTAATCCACTGATTAGTTTATAGCCAAATGTGATGCGAGGAGGTGGAGCCTACAAGAGGAGGTGGATCTATCTCCACCCTTCCTCCCTGGATCGCTCTCTGCCTTCTGCAGAATACCATGAAGGCACCGCTCCTCTGCCCGGGCCCTCTGCTGTGCTGTCCTGCCTTGGAGCCCGTCGACTATAGATTGAAACCTCTATACGTGATAAGCCAAAAATAAACTTCTCCTCCTTTAAATTGTGGGTTTCAGATACTGTGTCTCAGTTGCAAGAAAGTAACTTAGACATTTTAATAGATAAATAATACTTTTTGAAGGAAGATGGGTAAAACAGAGGGAGGGAAATATTCTCCCAGGTCTTTTAGAGTAGAAAAATAGTAGTTGATCTATACATTTCTTGACAATGAAATTTTAAAAAGGGCAATGACATTTCCCTCTCCCATTTTTCAAATTTCAAAATTAAATATGCTTACTGCCTAAAAATATGAGACATGTGGCATATAGTCTCTTTGTATCATGTATAATGTATATTAGCCACCATGTTTTTTGCTTGTTTTTCGTATAAAGCCTATATTGGGTGAATGACTCGTGTCTGAATCCTGAGAGACAAAAGCCACTTCATACTAAATAAGCTGCGGGTCCAGTGTCCCTCCATTCTCAGTGAGTGAAGGTGTGGACACTTCCTTCTGGGATTTTCACTATAGGTAATAATCTGCGTGTATGTAGATTCTGGGTCTATTGTGGGACTGACCAGGCAGCTGGAATAGATTGCAGTCCACATCGCTTCTGTGGAATAATGTGGTGATGGTTTCTGATGCCTGCCCCTTCCCAAGGTTCCTGTGCGCTTTCCAAGCTGATTCTCCGATTAGCCTACAACTCCTTCCACTAAATTTAGGTCCTGCTTTTTGCTAACCAGATCTTACTTCTATTACTTGCAGCCCAAAATCTTGATTAGCTCCACATGTACCAAACAATTGAGAAAAAAAAATGCCAGAAATACATTAAAACTGATAATCAAGAGCTACTCTTGGAGTAGGCATTATAGCTAAATAAAATTATAATTTATTTTATTATAATTTAGGAAGAGGTTAGAAGTTGTAACACTGTATATTCCTCTTACTTAAGTTTTTCTAATTAGATTTTTTTTTCAGCTTTGAGTTTATTGGTACATTTTAGGGATACAGTACAGTTACATTCATTGTTGGGATCTTGTACCTCTACATGACAAGTCTTGATTCTCATTTTTTCCCCTTACCTCTGCCCTCCCTTCACCCCCTCCTCCCCTCCCCATCTACAAACACTTTATTTTCATCTTTTCCTTCTCTCACATTTTTTTCTTTTCCCTTTTTACTCTTCCCCTACCCATCCCACTTTCCCTACACCTTTAGCTCCTTTGTTCCCATTTCTAAATGTCAGTAATCTTATTAGAATCTTATGCATTGTTGCAGATTATTTACACCAGGGAAACTATTCGGTATTTACACATGTGTGACTTATTTAGATTTTAAGAAATATGAATAGAACCCACTTTTAACTGAATTACTTGGTATATTAAATGTCATTTTCTATTATAATGAAACAAACTCAAAAGATGGATGCTTACTTATTTTATAAAAATCAGTGTAAAAAGTGCCAAATTACCATTTCGTCTCAATTCAACCGGCAATGTGGCTCATGTTCCTAATATGACTTGCATGTTTTCCAAAGAGAAGGAGAAATGGGCTTCATATCTCAATAGCAACCTTCTTTTAAGGACAGATTTTTTTTTTTTTTCTGGTGAGAATGGAGAGAAGAGCTGTTGCTCTCTTCCAGATGAGCTTTATTTTTCCTGGCTTTCTACAAGTAGCAGAGTGAGATTGCTATGGAACTAAGTTATGTCTAACACACAGATCAAACCAAATGCTCATAGAATTCAGAAAATTGTTCATTTGCTCCTAGAAAACATGACTAAAGTCTAAAACATGTAGATAGGGCCCTAAACAAATGCTGGAGGAAGCTTTCTGGCTTATGTGGTCTGAATTCACCTATTTAGATCAATTAGTGTTAAACTATCCTCCCATATACTTTATTTACATTGATGTGTGGGTAAACACAAAGAAAGGCATGAAGTATTTCCTGTGAGAGAAACAATGCTTTCGTAGGCCTCTACTGTCTCTGAGTAGACAACCCCAGGAGAGAAACAAGGGTTATGTGTCATATATACATAGCCAAAGTATATAGAACTTATGGCTTAGTGAATACGTACATATAGTCATGTTCTTGACCAAGCTGGCAACCTGTCCTTGGGTCTATCTGAGGTTTCACAATTTAAAAAAAGTCAAAGGATGAAGCAAACAATTATATACACTCTTTCTCTGAGCATTGGGGAAGTGTTCTCTGAAATAAAAATGACGACTGCTCATTCTGTTCTCTATGGAGCATGGGGCCCAGATTTCCACATTTTGGTTTTTAGTGTCATAATTCATATACCTTTGTATCGAGCAGCAAATGATTCTAATATCATAAGAGCCCATGAAGTAGATTTGCTGATTTAAGAAAAAGAAGAATATGGAGCAGAAAAGAAAGAATTTGGGGCCTTATTTGAAAGAGGAGAATTGCGGGACAGAGCATTTGTTCACTGCATCCTTAGCAAGGAAATGAATAATATATCTTGCACTGTTTGGCTGATGTCTTTATAATTTCATGTTCCTTTATGTTTTTATGCTTTTCCTAGGCCTAGCCTGATGAGAAGTAAGATACAAATGCTTTGGGATTTTCTAGGAAGGTGATTCCTCCTGACTCGTTAAGAGCTGAGATCTGAAGATTGTTTTGCTGAGGCGTGGACACTCAGAGAGAATTTCCTTCCTCCCTCTCTTCCTTCCTTCTTCCCCCCTTCCCTCTCTCTCGCTCTTTCTCTTTCTTCTTTGACTCCTCTTAATCCCTCCCTCCCTCCTTCCTGCTTCTTTTCTTTCTCCTTTATGCTTTCCCTCCATTTCTGCTCATTTCCCTCCCTCTCTTCTCTCCTTTTCTGTCTCTGTCTGTGAGTCTCTCTCCATGTCGGTTTGTCTGTCTGTTTCTCTTTTTTGTTTTTCCCTTTTGTGACTTCACCGAGTCATTGGTACCTAAAATTCAGTACTTTTCCTAACTCTGGCATTCTGCTAGTTATATCTGCAGTGTAATATGACTATTCCCAAATTTTTCCTTCGTCTTGCTTCTTAGCGTTTTTTGACAGAGCTTATATTCCAAACTGTGTATTTTAATCCACGGTACGATTTTAAACTTTGCATTTCATGTCACCCACCTAAGCCATTATATACCTTTTAGATACAGATGGAATTTTCAGAAGTATTCACTGACTTCCAAATTAGGATTTTTTCTTTTGGTTTTTCTGAGACAGGGTCTCACTACGTAGTTGAGACTGACGAACTCACTATGTAGCCCAGGCTGGTCTCGAACTCACAGCGATCCTCCTGCCTCAGCCTCCCGAGTGCTGGGATTACAGGCGTGCACCACCATGCCCGGCCCAAATTACTCTTCAAGGTCCTTACATCTCTCTTCTTGGCAGAATAGAAAATGAAGCCGAAAACCTTTGGTTACTTCCAGGCTCTCATGCTCACACATTTGCTTTACCCTTCTGCTTTTACCTTCTAATGGCTCACGTGTCCCAAGGATGCTTTCTATTTGAACACTGTTTCCATCTCTTGTCTTGAGTACTGTATCAGGCTCCTAACTGAATTCTCCACATCTTTTTTCTATGGATTCTAAAGCATGTTATTGCTAAATTGAGCTTCTTAACACACAGATCTGAATTTATTGATTCATTGATTAAAACGTTATCTATAACAGTCCTGGATATTCCAGGTTTGTCACCAGCTCCTCTTGTCTACGCTGGAGCTTTTGGGTCGTTTGCTTTCTCTGAACATTCTGCATACTCCTCTACCTCCGTGCCTTTGTGGATGCTGTTGTCTCAGACTCTTCCTCTTCAGTGCTCCTATGAGGTGCTAACTGCCAATTCCATGTAAATTGTAATCTCTTTCATGAAAATTTCATGATGACTACACCTAGATATCACCTTTACCTCCTTCTGTAAGTCCTAATAGATTTTTCAAGTGCCGATCCTATTTACCCTCTTTATCCTAGAGGAATCTATGTACTTGTCACTTTCCATTCTCCGTCACGAGCTGTTTATTGTTGTATCTGTCTTGCCTACGTTTTCTAACTGGATGTACGTTATATTGCCACTCAGATAGCAATTAAATAGAATTCTTGGTGATCTAAAGGAAAATAATTCCTTTTAGCATCAACTGACCTAATATTAGCACAAAACTCTATGATGATTTTGTTTATTTTATGAAAACAGCTGTTCCCTGGGGTTCATTAGATAGAAGTATATGAAATGAGACAAAAGTATTAAATAACAGATGTTATCCTCATTTTATCTTACTTTGCACATACCTATGTGTACGTTAGATCAAATATATTTGTGACCCACAAACTGGAATATGTTATGGTCTTTATAATCATTTTGGTAGCAGAAACTTTGTTGGGAAATTTTATAAAGTAAAAAGAATGTATGTTCCCATGTCTTTCCATGATTAATGCCACCATCTGTACATTTTTTAAAAACCTTATTTCTTTTTATGTGTTCTGGGATTTAATGCCTTATAGTTCTTCTTCTCTGACATGTGTTTAAATTGTTTGCCTTTCTGCTAACTTCTTCCTTTTGGCCAAAATATGTGCTCAAGTCTTCACTTTAACCATTTCTGGGCTCTGCAATTGTTCAGTGTTGTTGGGTTGTACTGGTAGTGCTTTTGGAAAGATCTCTCACTTTTTATATCTCAGCATCTGTTCTCATGTCTAACTCAAATACTTTGTGTTATTTTGAGCAAATCAACCACATCTTTTTTGAAATTTCTCCCTTCTTGTCTACTACTTTCTTGTGATCTTCCTCCTGAGTTTTCAAAAAGTAGTTTTACAACAATGACTGATTTCATTGTGTTAGACACAATGGAAATATAAGAGAGTATCCTGTCTTTGTGTTAAACTTGTCTCACTGGATAGACAAGATACATACTATGCATTAAAACTACATAACAGAACCTTCACTTGTAAATAATTCTCATTTAAGTGGATCTAATATTTGAACCTTTATAGAAAATTTTAAACCAATGTTACTTTATTCTGGGACTCCTACCTCAACTTCTTAATATGAGTAGAGTTTTCTTAAAACATAACTCCAAGCATTGCATTCTTATATAAATGCTGTCAGCCTTTCTCCAGTAACTCCATAAAGTCAGATGCTTCAGCATAATGAGCGGTCCCTGTGATCAGGGAACAAGTCTAGCCCACTGGACTGTTCCCCACTCTCAAATGCCAGGAAGCATTTGCTCCCTATTCTTTTACTACATTATCATCAGTACAGTGGAAGGTGGTCTCTAATAAGGCCCCCAAAACTTCTGCCTCCTAGTATCCACACCTTTGTGAAATCCCCTCAACTTGAGTGTGGGTTGATTGTAATGAACAATATAGCAGAAGTGATGTCAGTTCTGAGCTTAAATTGTGAAGATTGACTTCGCCTTCACCAGATCTGTCTCTCTCTGCCTCTCCCTATCTCTCTTTCCTGTGCCCCAGATCTCTCACCCTGAGGAAGCCAGGTGTCTTATAAGGCACCAGGCGGAAGGGTTCCCATGGCAAGGGACTGAGGCTGGCCAATCACCATGCGAGTCTTCTCGGAAGTGGAAGCCTTTGTTGGGGAGTGCTACCCCGCTCAACAGCTTGCTTGCAATCTCATGAGGGACTTTGAATCAGAGACACTGAAGTCACCTGCTCTGTGACTCCTAATCTGTGCAAACTGTGAGATAATAAATGAAACATTTTTTGCTTTAAAATATCAAATTCTGGGATAATCTGTTTCACAACAATAGAGAAATAGTACTTTTGCTTAAATTAGTCTTCCATTTATTTTTATCTATTAGTAACATATCAGTTCTTTTTTTTTTTTTT